>NC_079519.1:3193641-3336504 GCF_000801105.2 Raphanus sativus | reverse complement strand
TATTTTTTTTAGACGACCTTTTACGAAGTCGTCCAGTGTATTTTATTTTAGACTACTCTTATTTTTTTTAGACGACCCTATTTGTAAGTCGTCAGTGTATTTTATTTTTTAGACTACCTTATTTTTTATTAGACGACCTTATTTGTAAGTCGTCCAGCTGGAAAACCCTTCCCAGACGACTATTGTAAGTCGCCAGCTGGAAAAACCCTTCCAGACGACTTATTTGTAAGTCGTCCAGCTGGAAAACCTTCCAACGACTTATTTGTAAGTCGCCAGCTGGAAAACCTTCCAGACGACTTATTTGTAAGTTAGAAAATCTATACAAGTTAGAAAATCAAATAAAATCATACATGCCCACAAACATACAAATAGATTTGTGTAAACAAATAGTTCAAATATACAAATAGATTTGTGTATACAAATAGTTCAAATATACAAATTGATTTGTGTATCTATACAAGTTAAAAAATCTATACAAGTTAAAAAATCTATACAAGTTAAAAAATCTATACAAATTGATTTGTGTATCTAATCATACATGCCTACAAACATACCACCAATCCCATTATCTTTCAGATGCTGATCAACAAGCTCCGTCCATATAGCCAAAGCCATAGTATCCCTCATAGTCTTCGCATTGGACCTAGCAAAGTCTTTAGGGCTAAAGGGGACCCCAAGAGCAATGACATTCAATGTACTTTGCAGCGTACACGCCACAATCACCATTGTTGGCCGTGGGTACATCTTTGAGGAGTCTCTCATAAGTGTATCGCTCCAACCCATGCATCTGGTCTCCGCACTCCACAATCAGATAAGGGACCAACTCTCGAGAAAAGGCTCCATTATCTCATCCCATCTTTCTGGTATGGGTTGAAGGTATGCTGTCCAGACGACTATGTGCCTCTTAGGGATCGATATCCAAATAGCCACCCAATGTTTGTTGTCCAAGTTCAGTGGCGCATAGATATCATCAATGTCCCCCCCACTCTTGTTTGATTGGCAAAATGAAGGCATTGATCCGTCATACAAACTCGCCGCCCCACTAGGTAGCATTTTTCCTAAACCATTGTGATCAGACGACGATGTTTTGAAGACCAGATACTGTTCTCTCCAAGACTGGGTAAAGTTGTGATCCAGGAAGCACATTCGCTTCGCTCCGGAAACATTGTGGGTTCTCCTTATACCTCTGCCTCAGCACATTCATCCAAGCATCTATATGCTGCATATAAAATAATACAAGTTAGAACCTCCAGACGACTTACAAATAAGTCGTCTGGAAGGTTTCCAGCTGGACGACTTACAAATAAGTCGTCTGGAAGGTTTCCCAGCTCGAAAACCTTCCAGACGACTTATTGTAAGTCGTCCAGCTGGAAAACCTCCAGACGACTTATATATTTACAAATCTATACAAAGACAAGTTACCAGACGACTTATTGTAAGTCTTCTGGAAGGTTTTCCAGCTGGACGACTTACAAATAAGTCGTCCAGCTGGAAAACCTTCCAGACGACTTATATATTTACAAATCTATACAAAGACAAGTTACCAGACGACTTAAAAGATAAGCAGAAGACTTACTACGTCTTCCAGCCATGCTTTGGATGTCCGGAGTTTTTGATACCACCAAGTTGGTGATGTACGGGTTTGTCCTCTTCCTTAGTGAAATAATCACTGCAAACAAAAAAGCAATCAGTTTTGGTAGACTAAATCAAGCTATTATGGTAAAGCAATCACTTACGGATCAGTTTTCAACAATCAGCGAGCTCCTTCATCTTAGGTCTGTTTAGTGTGGGAAATGGATTATACTTTCCCACTCTAAGGAGTTTCCTTCTCTCTGCCGTATAAGGAGATATCTGCGTGGGAGCAGGTTCTTCGTTCGTTCACTCCTTGCACGCACAGAAGCAGTGGGAGCTGTTTGGTCCAATACAACCAGGCGCGTTCTGAAGCTGAAGCTGGATCGGTGGAAGCGAAGCTCGTTGTTGATCGTTGGAAGCGAAGCTCGGTGGTCAGTGGAAGTGAGAGGAACAATCTCTTTGGAGGTGACACCATCTGCTTTATCCTCCGGCAAGAGATTATATAGGAGATCGCCTCATCTGCTGTATCCTCCGGCAACAATCTCTGCAATAAAAGAGAACAAGTTGGAGACGACTTAAAAAAAACGGGAGAGGATTTGGTTCCAGCTGGAGTTCGAGACGAGTTAATGTACTGAGTTGTTCTGGAAGGTTTTCCAGCTGGACGACTTACAAATAAGTCGTCTGGAAAGGTTTTCCAGCTGGAAAACCTTCCAGACGACTTATTTGTAAGTCGTCCAGCTGGAAAACCTTCCAGACGACTTATATATTTACAAATCTATACAAAGACCAGACGACTTACTTATAAGAACGACGCTCCAACAGGAGAAGGCAAGAGGAGAAGGCTGTTTCTTCGTTTGGGGAGAAGGCTGTTTCGTTTGAGGAGCAGGCTGTTTCGTCTGAGGAGCAGGCTGTTTAGTTTGAGGAGCAGGCTGTCGTTTGAGGAGCAGGCTGTTAGTTTGAGGAGCAGGCTGTTTAGTTTGGAGGCAGGCTGTTGCCTTTGAGGAGTAGTTTGCCCAGAGCAGGCTGTCTGGTGGGAGTAGTAAGTAGGATGATTGGTTTGAAGTGGAGGCTGATCCTTTTGAGGAGTAGTCTGTTTGTTACTAGCCCGGTTTCTGGGGCTTGTGGGGTAGGGTGTTTTTTACTAACCCCGTTTCTGGGCTTGAGGGGGTAGCCTGATTGGTGACACCAACCCTCCCACAGCTTCCAATCTATCGGAGATCTTCCTAATCTCCCTGATGCACTTCTTAAACCCCTCTTTCATCATGTCACCTAAGTCCTTGAACATGTTTCTAACTCCTCTCTGGTCACCCAACTAGCCTCTTCTCTAGCCTCTCTGTAGCCTCTTCTGTAGCCTCTGTAGGAGCCTCTTCTCTAGCCTCTTTAGGAGCCTCTTTAGGAGCCTCTTTACGAGCTTTCTTCCGAGGTCTCTGATTGTCTTCCTCCACCTCCTCCACAACCATCTCTTTGGCTCTTTTCGATGGAGTCACAAACTTGGGTTTTGTACCAGTGACTTCCAGCAAATCCATGGTCCACTTCCACGGTCTCCGATCATACATCACTTTAATGATGTTCTCCGCGGGCACGTCATCAACCTCAGAGTCCCATTTTGGCCACATTTCACTAATGTCCTTCTCAACAAAGTTGATCACGCGGGTCTGCAGTAAATAGAAGAAGAATCGAGTTAAGATATTTGAAACAAAATACTAAATAGACGACTTAATTATAAGTCGTCAACTAAGTCGTCCAGCTGGACGACCTTCCAGACGACTTATTATAAGTCGTCTACTAAGTCGTCCAGCTGGACGACCTTCCAGACGACTTATAATAAGTCGTCTACTAAGTCGTCCAGCTGGAAGACCTTCCAGACGACTTATAATAAGTCGTCTACTAAGTCGTCCAGCTGGAAGACCTTCCAGACGACTTATAATAAGTCGTCTACTAAGTCGTCCAGCTGGAAGACCTTCCAGACGACTTATAATAAGTCGTCTACTAAGTCGTCCAGCTGGAAGACCTTCCAGACGACTTATAATAAGTCGTCTACTAAGTCGTCCAGCTGGAAGACCTTCCGGACGACTTAATTAAGTGAAGATGGAAAGGTACCTGACTCAAGATAGCAGCTTTCATGAATCTGCGGCCTCTGCTGCCGTCGTAAGCCAGAATCGGTGGAGACGGACTGTTTGCTCTGGGTAGACCAATACTAGCACCCAATCCCGGAATAGCTTCGTACGCCCAGACCTGAAGAACTTGTATAAAGCCATCCACGGTGTAACAGCCAGTAATATCTTTGTTCCACAAAGAGTCCATCAGCACCTTAAACGCGACTCTCCCCCATGGATAATTCTCAAAACCTTTCTAAATCCATCACTAGCCTTGCGAGAGTAGCTCGTGTAGCGCTTGAGAACTTTTTCCCTTCAATGAATCCAGTGAAGATGGAAAGGTACGCGAGTCGCTTGCGATCTTCCCTGGACCAATCCCCGCATCTCTTCAGTGCTGCTATTATCTGATCAGTACTTGGCCCAGCTTCCCGATGAACTCCCATCATCTCCCAGAAAGAAACCATCTGTGGGGTAACTTCACATTCTGGTGTCTCAAGGTCCTCGATGTAGTCGCAGTTTAGACCAGTGATGTTTTCAAACTCTAACAGTGAAAACCTCGCAGGTTCTGGACCAACGAGACACCACATCTCGTACTTCTTCTTAATGTCCAGCTTTAAACCGAGCAAGTGGTGAACCAGCCTTGAAGCCCAACCAAATCCCTGCTCCTTGAACTTGATGAAAACTCCCAATCTCGACTCCTTGAGCTCTTCAAATCAGCATCAGTGAGAGCTTCCCTAAGAGCAGTATGCAACTTCGTGTTATCCGTATGATACGAAAATGCTATTGTGGGGTTCTGGCTCTTCCCCTAATGTGTATAACCTACGGGGGAGTTCTGGAATATCCATCCTTTTTTGTTCTGCAAAATAATCAAAGACAACAATAGAAGTCAGAACACAAGCTAAATCAATCACGCCTTAATTGTTACTCCAGACGACTTAGTAGACGACTTAATATAAGTCGTCTAGAAGTCGTCCAACTGGACGACTTAGTTGACGACTTATATTTAAGTCGTCTGGAAAGTCTTCCAAATGGACGTACTAAGTCGTCCAGGTTGAAGACTTTCCAGACGACTTACTTACAAGTCTTCCAGTAGAAAAATTTCAAGCGGACCTGATTAGTCGCAGAAGGAGTTCGAGTACTCGTCATTGTGGTTATAGATCTGAAAAAATAAACGTGAAACGGTGAGAATGAGTAAATTGAAAGAGACAACGTTTTATGTTCATCTTTCCACGAGTTTGATGACTTACCGGCGTTAGGGTTTACAGAGAAACGGCGCTACGGTTTACAGAGAAGAAGCGGCGGCGCTAGGGTTTAGAAGAAGCGGCGGCGCTAGGGTTTAGAAGAAACGGCGGTGCTAGCTAGTGTTTAGAGTAAGCGGCGGTGAGAACGTTGGTGAGCACGGTGGCGAGGGCGACGGTTTGTTCGGAAATAGTGGAAGCGGGGGCGCTAGGGTTAGAGGAATCGGCGGCGCTAGGGTTAGAAGAAGCTGCGGCGACAACGGTGAGAATGAAGTGAGATAGATAGCCGACGTTGAGAACGATGGTTGTTCGGAAATAGTGGGAATTCGAATCGCCTTTGATATCGCCGGTGAGAGAGAACTGTTAGGGTTTCTGTTCGCGGAAATGAAAAAAAAAAAAAAAAAATCACCTTATATATTGGGTAAATAATCCGGTTAGCTTTAAAAGTACATTGGTAAACTTTAAGGTTTGGTCCGGTTTAGACGACTTATTCTGGCTGATAATGTACATCAGACGACCTAATATTTAGTCGTCTGGGAACAGAAGACTAAATATTAAGTCGTCCAATACCCTAAAATGAACCCCTAAACTAAAATGACTAAATTAACTTACTAACCACGTTATAAAATCAAATTATACTTCAATAGTGTTTACTATACACAGAAACGAACACGCCTAGGTAATTTTAAAAATTTTCAAAAACGGTTTTAATGCTTTCCAAAATCTAACCCTAAGAACACATACAATACTACAACATATGTTGATGAAACATAAACTAAAGAATATCATGACTCACTACTTTCACTCATCTGGGCTGAAAACAATTGAAATTTGTTATATATTAATTTATATCTCTTAAGACATATGTTAATTACATAATTCCAATTTTTCACTTATCAAAATATTTTTTACAAAATTTTTAAATTATGTTTAAGAATAACTGTCCAGACGACTTAACTTAAAGTCGTCTGGACGACTTATTTTCAAGTCGTCTGTTTACAGACGACTTGCGAGGGGTAGAAACGTAAAAAAAAATCCGTTTTTTTGTTTGTTCACAAGGAGATAGTTGTAATTTCAATAGCCTTTTAAGTTACTTTTGCCTTTGACCCAAGTTGGGGTACTCTTTTGGGTTTGACTCCAAGTTTTGAGTCACAATTGGTAATTCTCCCAATAACAAACATCATGTCCTATGTTGAAAAGTTGAGGATCGACATATTGGAATAAAATAAGATTATAGTATGGGTTTGTATTTGTTTCAAAATAAAAGAATCTATGTAAATTTTGGAATGTGTCTTTCACTTAAAACTTATAAGACATAATTATTTTCATAATATAAGTGTTTAATAATATTAAAAAAACATAAATAAGACAATAAAACTCGATAATAATAAAACAACAAAAGAGCGCAAAACAATTAAAAAAACATTAAAAACATCAGAATCGCCGCTTAGTAAAATTAAAATCCATTGTCTGCAATCCTATAAAGAGGAAAAACAAAGTTTAGTAGCATAAATAATTTTTTTTTGAATTGAGTAGCATAAATATTTACTTATTTAATTAAGAAACTAAGTGAATTAAATATAATACCTCTTCCTCAAAGCATAGATTTTTCCGTGACTTCTATATTGCCATTTTCATTGTGAAGACTTTAAAGTCGTAGTTATGGAAACATTTTGAACATAGGTTACGTTTTAAAACCGACTCATCAAAAATGTTTCAGTTACGTTTTCATTTATATAGTTTTTGTTAAAAAATTTTGAAAAATTGTTTTTGTTTCCAAAAAAATGTTACGTTTTTACTTTGCTTCGTGATGGGCGTTTAAGATGTTTGTTAAAATATATGCATTATAAAATATGCATTACTAACATAGCTTTCTCAATATTATTTCAATTATATGTTGGTCTCCTTCCTAAAACATTCATAATGTGTGTGTTTTTGTTTTGACTTTTTCGTTTGATCTTTTATAAAAAACATATATAGTATGCATGTGTAAAATATGATAAAAGTGAGAAAATGATAACACGAATATATGCATTAGAGGATACAAATAACAAACATCATGTCTTATGTTGAAAAGTTGAGGATCGACATATTAGAATAAAATAAGATTATAGTATGAGTTTGTATTTGTTTCAAAATAAAGAATCTATCTAAATTTTGGAATGGGTCTTTCACTTAAATCTTATAAGACATAATTATTTTCATAATATAAGTGCTGAATAATATTAAAAAAAATAAGAAAATAAAACTCGATAATAATAAAACAGCAAAAGAGCGAAAAACAATTAAAAAACATTAAAAACATCAGAATCGCCGCTTAGTAAAATTAAAAATCCAGTGTCTGCAATCCTATAAAGAGGAAAAACAAAGTTGAGTAGCATAAATATTTACATATTTAATTAAGAAACTAAGTGAATTAAATATAATACCTCTTCCTAAAAGCATAGATTTCTCCGTGACTTCCATATTGCCAATTTCATTGTGAAGATTTTAAGGTCGTAATTATGGAAACATTTTGAACATATGTTACGTTTTAAAATCGATGCATCAAGAATGTTTCAGCTACGTTTTCATTTATATAGTTTTTGTTAAAAAAACTTGAAAAAAATGTTTTTGTTTCCAAAAAAATGTTATGTTTTTACTTTGCTTCGTGATGGACGTTTAAAATGTTTGTAAAATATATGCATTATAAAATATGCATTATTAACATAGCTTTCTTAATATTATTTCAATTATATGTTGGTCTCCTTCCTAAAACATCCATAATGTGTGTGTTTTTGTTTTGATTTTTTTCGTTTGATATTTTTTAAAAAAACATAAATAATACAATAGAAATATAATTGTTTATCCGGCTGAATTGTTTTGTTTTTTCAGAAATCCGTATTGTTTTTAAAAAGAAATCTACAGTTACGTACATTCCAAAGTTGTAGTTAAATCTTCTGGTCGACATGAAATCCGTGAGGCAATTGGCCGTTATTTATATCAATGATATGATATTAACTATAATTAAAATGTAATGAAAGATCATGCTGTAAATATGTGACATACCAATGGCAAATGATGTAATTACTCTAGTAAATTAAGGATTAATCAATATTAAAGCTGAGGAAAAATGTGAGGATGACATCTATGCAAAATGGCAACATGGTAATAATTTTACTCTTTTAAGGTTGTTCTTATTATTTGTTCCTCTATTAATAATAAGGGGATAAGACGGCAAAAAAAAATGTCCCGAGTTCCGACCATCGCTTGTGTAAAGAATTAGTCGATAGCTCGACAATATTCACTAAACGACCAATGTCTATTTCTTATAGTATATCAACTTTGTGTTGCCCCAAATTGGTCAAGGCCGTATATCTAACAAGTTCAGTCCATTTTCAGCTACGTCTATTAGGCCGTAGTAAAGGCCCATATTTCCTCGTTCGTTAACACATTCTAATAACAGCTGTAAGTGGTAAGTAATCTATGTCTAACACTCTTTTTTGGTTAAAGAAAAAAGAGTTCAACACTTCTTTTACTCTATGAATAGTGCTATTATTATATAGGTTTCAGAGTGTTTTTGAACCGACTGAAACTTATTTGTACTATATATTTCAAATTGATTTAAATGTGCATGGAGAATGGAGACATGATCGTGAGTCTGAGCCGTAGATTGATCCCTAGCCTAACTGTAAATAAGTTTGCTTTAAATAGCATCTGGATGCATTTAATGAAGACCAACCGGGACGAGTTAGTCTGGTGGTGTACGGTTTGCGGCTGCAAATACGACTCCGGATTTGATTTGCACTGACCACCAAAAAATTTACATGCGGACTTGCTCTAACGCCTGAGACCGAAGACCGTTACTGGCTATGATCTGCGTCCGCACCGTTAAGAGTTCGGTCTCTAGTCTGGACTACCACGATAGAGTCAGGACACTCGGTTATAAAAAAAAACGAAGACCTCATTAAAATCTGCATTTTAGTTTATGGTACCACGTAAATATATCTCCACCTCTAATTTTCTTTCATCTTTGGTTAAGTCTTCATTATATTAGTACAGTATTTATTAAAAATAGACAGTTCAGTTGTGACATGAATGTTGAATCTAGTCGTCAGAATCAATATTTATAACCATCCCAGTTAATGATTCGGTCTCTGCTACAACTAATTCATACTGTTTCCACATAACTGCCTTCTGGTCCACCAATGACGAATCTCACCATTGTAGATTAAAAAAAAAAGTTAAAGTTGAGAAGGCATTTGATACGAGTATACGACATAACAATACAACATTCGCCATTCGGTCTTACGAATTGTCTACATTTACAAATTACAAAAATCCATAGAATATCACAATTTCCTAAAAATAAAACAAACAAAAAAGTATGACACATGATATTTAGACAAGACGTTGTAGCCCAATGGTTAGGACGGGTCCCCGCCTGCACCCAGGTAGGGGGTTCGATCCACGCCGGAGGGAACTACCTTGCAACGCTCTTGTCACCCACACGGATATGGGCCATGCTTTCGGCCCATTTGAAAAACTGGGAGGGGCGTCTATCCGTGGGCATTCCTTCCCCTTGGGGATTAGTCTGGGCCTTCTGGGCCTGGGATACCCCCAGGTTAAACAAAAAAAAAAAAAAAAAACAACTACCATTTGTGAAAAAAAAAACAAAAACAAAGTGCCCTCGTGGTGATAAATTCATCCACATGATATTTGCAAAACACCTAGCCGCAAAGATACTTGTAAATTCCTTTCTAATCCCAAAAATCATTAAGCCAACACATGTAAAGAATAATAGTAACGTACGTTTCTTGATTCTTCATGGACATCTAGGGTTTTTTCCTGGACCTCCATAATAAAAATAGTTACCCCATACACGATTCGTCCCACCTCTTATATCATAACAATTGGGATGATCTGCGAGGATCTTTAGATTCGAAACGGGAAGAAGAGTATTGTCCCAATCAACCACTTGGAGATTCCGGAAATAAGATGCTTTACCAAAACCTTCACCGGCGAAATGGCCACTGCCCATTTGGGTCGAAGTGTGTGAACCACCAGGTCGGGTGTTCACAATCTCGCCTCCGAATTGTACCATGCTCCCATGTTGCTTTAGATGCGTGAATAGAAACGCTGGCCAGTAACCGACTAATGTACCCGACCCGAATTGTAGCCACCAATGACCGTGCTTTGGATCCTATACAAGTACATTTACGAACTTGCATTAAGTAACGCCAATCTTAATATTATGAATAATACAGATTTAAAGTAGAGAAAATTACACTAAGACTATGTGGAGACACATAGTACTCTTAAGACTATGTGGAGACACATCTTATAAAAGTACAAGTTGAATGAGCTGGGTTGACGCAGGGAACATTGATGTGAACAGTGAACCATGTGCTTTGAATTCTTTTCTTAATGTTAGATATGATTGGTAACGCTATTGAATTACAGAAAAATATTTAAAAAATGAAATAAACGAGATAAAACTGATGATTCACAAAAGTGTATGTTAACTATGTGATTAGCAACTTACAAACTAAAACCCATAGTATAAGGTAATTTAATTAATGAATATGGAGGAGGGTAGAGAGTCACCTTCCAGATCAATAAGCTTATATCGAATTGTCCACCTCTATAGGAAGATCTAGGAGAAATCGCAGCTCCTATGGCGATTCGACGGTTGGTTTGAACGAAACCGGAACACAACAAATTGTAGCAACCCGTTGATCGGTATGCATCGGACTGAAAAATCATCATCAATACCATTGTTAGCAAATTGTAATTCAATTAAACTATTTACTTTTAGCATAGTAAAACAAAAGTAACTAAAAATTTACCGTCCAATAGGTAAAGAATCTTGGGTATGTATCTCCGTATAGCTCCGGACTAATCTGTAATCAAATTGCTACCATAAAGAAAAACTATATGGATCGCATTATAATCATCTGTGTAATGTTAATGACGTACTTGCCAACCGGCTTCGATGGTATTAAGATCGTGAGTGAACGAACCGGCTATAACCCAAATCTGAGAAAGACTGAACTCGTGTTGGCTACTGACGCGTGGTGACCATACGTTTATACTAGCTTTTGCTCCGTAGTATTGTCTCCCGGATACGTATCCCACCGCATGCTACAAAAATGTATTCATTTTTATTTTGATTTTTTGAAAATCGAATTGTTTTTGAAGCTTGGATGCAAGTGCGTGCAAAGAATTACGTAAAAGCTGAACTTTGGTATCATTAGTATATCTTTTTCTTTAAATGAAAGCTCTGACTTTTTGGTTGATTATTATAGTATTAATAAAATGGTACTTACTTCGTGGCCGTTACTTGCGGAATCTCTCCTCACGCGCCTGATTTTCCGACCAAATCTCCGAACAGAACTTGCTCTTAACATGTCTTGTTCCGTTGTTCTTCTAATCGGGACCGTACCTTCCGGGCAAAACTCGCCGGATAAACTCCACAGCTGAGAATCTTCATTGGATTCTTCATCTTTGATGTATCCTTCGGGGAGCTCAGGCTGATCCTAAAGTTAAGAAAAAATGAATTCATTCAGGTGATGCTTATGGTTTTAACTGTGGAAAGACCATAAAGAAAATGGAGAAGAAGAGGGAGAGTAGTCTACCATTGGTCTCTGTCCCTGTAAGAGAGGATGGTCAAAAGCAGGTTGCTTATGAGACAAAACACAATCTATTATATCTCCATCTGAACTCTGCATAAACATAACACATAGAGAGAAGAAACAGAACAAAAAAACAGAGTAAGAACAGAGTAACAAAACAGAGTAAAACCGCAAGGAAATTTTTTTTAAAGCAGAAATCAACTGAAAATAGAGGTAACAAAGAGATCTTTCTAAATGCAATGATCATATTGACAACTCTGGAGAATATAGAAATTGCCTGAATGGTTTTGACGGCAGGCTTGTTGATCTTTTGGAGTTCTTGTCTAATCAGTTTCAGCTTCTGGAGCTCTTCTTGCGGCCGAAGAGTTTGATCGGCGGCAGTATAATTTGACGGAGAAGCGGTGGAGAAGGAAGAGGAGACAAGACAAAGTAATAGAACCAATCTGAAGAATCTAGAAGAAAACATCGTAACGGACTTGAATGAAACTTGGTGCGGACTATGATGATGAAAACATCTGCTGTGCTGTTGTTTTCTTCTTCTTCAGTGATTCAAAAGACAACATTTAATACGGTTTCTTATTGTTGTTGTTCGTCTTCTTGATGTTTCTGACACATCTCCCAACAAACACATTAAACACATAATCACTTTCTCTAAGAAAACTCAGAAGAACAGAAAACAATAAAGAATGATCCAACAAAATTTATTAGGGTTGAGTGTTGCGAAAGTTTTGGGCATGTGAGTACATAATGGTGATATTAATACATGGTTTTTGTTGAAATCAGAAGTTTATTTTATCAAGGGTTTTGCAGATTTCTAGAAACATTAACATGTAAACGGATAAAAGAAGAGATAGAGAGGGAGAGAAGAGAAGAGAGGTAAACTCTATATTATATGAGAACAGTAATTTATAGGGGAAATTTGGATTTGGTGTAATCATTCTTTAGTTTGGCGAAAGGGACCAGGAGGGTTCAGATGAAATTGAGTACCTTTGAATTTGGGTTTCTTCAAACTTTGCTGCTTTCTGCTGTTACCCTCTTTCCCCATCTTTTTTATGTTTCTTAAACAGTATAGGTAGAGTGCGTTGTTGTGCACAAAAAAAAAAGTTTTATGTAGAGTTCTGTACAATTTACATTAATGTTTTTTTCTGAGAAAGATTTACATTTATGTTCCATGTTGCAAATAAGAAAATATCACAAATCTAACATTTTTTATTCCACCACAATGTAGTTACTTCAAGTATTGAAATGTATATGAACTCTCAAAGATTTACATTTATGTTCCATGTGGAGAAAGATTTACATTTATGTTCCATGTTACAATTAAGAAAATATCACAAATCAACATTTTTTATTCCACCACAATGTAGTTACTTCTGGAGTATTGAAATGTTTATGAATTCTCAAAGCAAACAATATAAGATGACTTTTTATATTAAGAAGTGTTGAGTTTACGGTACGTAGTCTATTTATCTTAATTAAACAGAGACTAAAATATGCTTATAGTTTATATTATCTCCAAGCTGGAAGAAGAATATACCACAGAACAATGAATTTGCAGAAAACAAGCGAGTTTAGTGATTCAAAAGCATTATAATAGCATAGTACGCGTTGTGAAATTTAATTGTCGAGATTCGAGAGTGTCTATCCTTTGAAACATAATCATATTGTCTCTCAAACTCGAGGGATTGATTTAACCAAGCATGCATACTTGAATCGTATGTATGTTGACCAAAGATTATAAGATTCCAGCGAAAATATTACAATTTTCTCCGAATATAAATATACAATATCTCGTTATCATGCAACTACAATGTATAACAATACATATACTTTATTTTAAGATAATAATTATATGTGGGTCGTTCTAATGAAAGGGGGTCAATAGGTATTTAAGTAGTTGCGGTCCTCGTAGGGACACATATACATTGATGATAGTTTGTTAGGCCATTTATTCTCGATTAATGGATCATCGCCCTCCCGTTCTTTTAAAATTATTCAGAAAATACTATGGCATGTACATTTTTTTGGTCTCTTTTTAGACTTTCACCGTAGTGTTTTTTTGTTGCTTTTAGTTGATTATACAGATAACACATGGTTGACCTTATGCAAGCTTATGATTGAATTCAGTTTGGCAGAAGCTCACAATTCTCATTTATATTGGATGTTCAATTCCGACTCATAAAGCTTTTAACTCTTGCTCAAAAAAGAAGCTTTTAACTCGAGAGTAAATGATATACATATCTCCCCCATCTTTAACAGATTACATATCTAGACATCCACAACTGATGATGAGAAAACTTGATCACCTAGACACATGAGACAAACATTAAATTATTCTCAACATATACAGATGAGAACATATTAAAACATTTTCATAATACAACGAATCATGCAGACTCAGTCTTAATTAAAGACTTATTCTTGGGTTCACCCCCTAAGGTGAACCTTTAGGTTCACCAACTAATAGTCTTTAAGTATTTGATATTTGATATCTTTTAAAAAAGGAAACATAATTGAATTTTCAAATTAGATTAAAATAAAAAAATATTAAATACATAAAAAATAGTAATAGTTACAAAAAATAAATAAATTAATATTATTAAATCTTCACTAAAATACTAAATCATATACCCTAAATCCTAAAACATATACCCTAAATCCTAAACCCGGAAATTTTAGGTAAACCCTAAGCCTTTTGATAAATCTTAAACCCTAAATCATAAATATTAAAACCTAAATCAGAAAAACAGTAGACCCTAAATTCTAATCACTAAACCCTAAACCTTTGGGTAAACCCCAAACCCTTGGATAATTCATGAACCTGTAGGTTCACCGACCAATATATAATGTTTGAGTTTATGATTTATCCAAGGGTTCGGGGTTGACCCAAGGGTTTAGGGTTTAGTGATTAGGATTTAGGGTTTAGTGTTTTATGATTTAGTTTTTAATATATGTGATTTAGGGTTTAGGATTTATAAAAAAGGTTTAGGTTTATCTAAAATTTTTGGGTTTAGGATTTACCTAAAATTTTAGGGTTTAGTATTTAGGGTATAGGGTTTAATATTTTACTAAAAGCTTAATAATATTAATTTATTTATTTTTTGTAAATATTATTATTTTTTATGTATTTTTATTTTTTATTTTTAAAATACAATATAGTTTGGAAATTAAATTTTGTTTCCTTTTTTAAAAGATGTCAAATATCAAATACTCAAACACTATTGGTTGGTGAACCTTAAAGTTTACCCACTAAGGTGAACCTAAGAATAACTCTTAATTAAAATTGAATTTGGATAATGCTATAAGAAGAGGAATAAAGGAAATGTGTTAAATTTTTATATAGTCTTAAAAGTTAAAGTGATACTTATTTAGGTAAGTAAAATGTGCTTCAAATTTTGAAAATATTTTGCATGATTTCATGGAGTTGGTAATTCATCCATCAATGCAATTTGGTTGTTCTACCATGATCGCTAAGTACTCATCCGCATTACCAATTATAGTTTATCATAACAAGCACGTCATATTAATTTTGGAAATATATGTATATATTTACAAATCTGGTTGTTAGTTTTTAGGGAAATTGAAACATCATTATCACAATAAGTTTGTATATATATATAGGTAACACAATAGTAATTAATTGCAAATTTTATGTATTTCCATAATTGGTTAAGTGGTTGAGTTTGGGCCATACGCATGCGTGCACATATATATAAAATTTCTAAATACGTACGTAGAGACACTTACGGAAAATACATATATCAGAGAAAGTATGAAGAATTCACTCATTACCTGAACATGTGGCATATTATGACAATAGATCAAAACTTAGAACATGTTAAATCAATATTCTAAGAATAATAGAAGTTTTTTTTAGTAAAATACATGTATCAGAGAAAGTATGACGAATTCACTCATTACCTGAACATGTGGCCGATTATGACAATAGATCAAAACTTAGAAAATGTTAATCAATATTATAAGATAATAATAATATTCACAAAAATAGAAAAGATAACAAAAGTTGAAGAAATGAATCCAAATAGTGAATAATGTAAAAGTAAAGGTCTTCTATAAAGTGGGAGAATTTGATTCCTGTCAACAAAAAGAAAAGCATCAAGGGGATATAGCTTTGGTGGCTCATAGGAGTGTTATTATTTTTTGTATATTATATGTAAATCTCTGAATTATGACTCGTGGTCATAGGGGAGAATTATTGCGACCACTAATTGAAAAATGAATCACCACATGTTTCAGTTTTCATTAATCGACCACTAATTCGAGACTATAAAATCATGACTTCACGCTTTGCTTTTATGCTTACCAACGTTTTGACGTAGTATTACGTCGGATTCATTTTTATAGCAACGTTGGTCGATTTAGTTTTGATTCAAACCTCCCCTGATCAAAATAAAATAAGATATTGTCGTTTTCATACTCCGGAAAACTAGGCATAATTCAACGTAGCCGATTCCTCATCATAAATTCCACTACACCATCTCTGTGCGAAGTGTGAACGAATTTAAATAACTAAAATAAAATATACTAGCATTTAACCTGTTCTAAAACAGTCTAGTTTTTAAAAGAAAAATTAGTATCTTTTTACACAAAAAGAAGAAAAATAATCATACAGTCTAGTTTCCTTTTAACTAAAAGAGGGAGAAAGAGAATATGAGAAAAAGGGCGAAGAAAAAGAGGAATATTGAAGCAAAAGGAAGATACAACAATTTGATGCAAGACCAATGATGCTGTCTAAATCCCGTCCCATGCTCAGCTTTTTCTTCCTCGAGGTTAAAATTTCATTTTATCTGTTGAGATACTGACAAATCTAGTTTGGGATCAAAAGTAAGATGTGTTTTATTGATAAAAGAGTTTGATTTATATAACCAGCTAAGTAAATCTACAATAGGAAATTAATAAAGCCAAACTAGAATAGGAAAATATATGAAAACCTTATCTAAATATAATCTTGTATAATTCCTAAGTTATCTAGGAATCATACTCCAATACCCTCCCTCAATCTAATACGTGGTAACACGTATGAGATTGGACAATCTTCAAAATATAGTAGTAGAAATAATTCAAAGGCTTGTGAAACAACGATGGTTGTTGATGTTGTGGAAGCTTGAGTGATGAATGTCTCGTAACTCTTTTCGAGTTGAGATAAATGATCGGATTTTTGATTTGATTGTTTGTTTTATCCATCCTATAATGAGATGATTGTTTGCTGTCCAATCTTCATGATAGAGTGAATCGGCTGCCGGTAGACTGCCGTCAAGAAATATGAACTTCCGTGAGCTGCTTGCCATATGGAAGTTGATGATGAGAGGATGATTGATGTTTTGAATGGATGGTCTGTATTTCAAAAGATCACGAAACACAGATGATGAAGAAGGATGTGTTGTACTACGATTTTGCAGGAACAACGAGATGATGATGATAATTGATGAAGAAGGATGTGTTGTACTACGTTTTTGTAGGAACAACGAGATGTTTTGAAGATCGAGAAATCGTTTTTGAAGTTTTCTTTTTTTTTTTCTTTTTTTTTTCTTTTGTTCTTGCTCTGATACCATGACAAATCTAGTTTGGGATCAAAAGTAAGATGTGTTTTATTGATAAAAGAGTTTGATTTATATAACCAGCTAAGTAAATCTACAATAGGAAATTAATAAAGCCAAACTAGAATAGGAAAATATATGAAAACCTTATCTAAATATAATCTTGTATAATTCCTAAGTTATCTAGGAATCATACTCCAATAGATACCCATTAAGTACTCTTTCATACAAGTACCGTCGCATATTTATGTTTATACCACATGATTCGGCATCCGACAATGATTAGTCAATACTCATAATTTTGTGTATATGGTGTTTTACAAAGCGGCGTGATTATAGTTTAGGACCATGCACATTATTACAGCTACATCATCATGATACATGCATATGTGAGCATCGCTTGTCTTATACTCAAAATTGGACTGAAGTTTTGTTATATTGGGTTTTATATGGGTTCTTCCGACCCATCCAGCTACTCTGCTCCAGTTTTTCTTTAATGTCGGCTATTCGATCATCTTTGGAAACAAGTTAAGTAGTGTTAAAGAGTGGACTAGATATCATATTGTTTCATCCGAATTTAAAATATTTTTCAACTAATATCATGAGATATAGCTAAATCGTATGTTACTGAATTACCATGTAAACTGCATATGCCAAAGTCTAAACTCAAACCGTTTAAATAGTAGTAACTTTTTTTCCAGCAAGAATCAAACTCGGGACATATGAATTATACCATGCCCAAATATTTTACTAATAGGCCACCACTACTTGATTTATTATACTCAGTTTTTTTGAAACAATAACATCATCACCTAAAACTATGGTTTGTGATAACAACCTTAAACCAGAGATAGAATTGTATTTACACGAAAAGCCGTTTGTTTGATTGCCTATCCATATTTATTTGGGCTTTTCCGTCTTGACTTTAATTTCTAAGAAGACTGTTGCAATAAGAATTAATATACAAAATTGGGCTTTTTCTTAATTGATAAACCTACTATCAGAAATGTTAAAATTAGTTTCGGCCTTTTGGGAGATAAAACCAAATATATCGATGCATCGAGCCAGTCTGTTTCATAAGTGGGCTTTAGCAGAAAGGGATTATGTGTATAAATTTGGAAATTCACCTTATAAATATCTATAATTCAGTGAAAAAGAAAATATTGTGGAATCTTTCATATGCGACATCACAATATAAAACCATAAACTTCACCAAGCTGAGTTGTTGATTTCACAGGCTATCTATTGGTTTCAATGATGCACAAAGTTGAAAAAGAATACCAAGACCATCTCTTGCTCGCTCCAATGTATTCATTTATAATAGTATAATGTTATATTTGCCTTTATAAATAGATGAATGCTATTTTTTCCCAAAATATAGAAAAAAGTATCATTCCTCTATTTATAAAGACAAATATATCATTCATCTATTATAGATGAATATATCAGAAATCTCTATTTTTTTTTCTATTTTAAAATCTCTATTATAGAGACTGACAGGAGATGTTGTAAGTCAATTACTATAACGGGAAACATTGTGCGAAATCGTATGGTATAAGAATTCCGACTAAAAATATATGTCCATTATGTACGGGCATCAAACTCTCCCGACTTTCAATCCTACTCTAGCAAATTCTGGCAGCTAAAACAAATCCTCACTGAATTATACTTTTCGTTCCACACAAGTCAGAGGTAGTGACTAGTAACCTCTTTTAAATCTTGTGGAGCTTTTAATGTCAGTGATTGAGCAGTATTGTCTTATTGACACGGTTTAGATGCACAACTAAGTCTCTCCGGCACATGGAAATAAATTAATACATGTCAATGCGTAATTGATAGCAGTCCTTAGATTTTGTTAATGTCACTTCTCATTCATGCGCAACTCTTGTTGAAAATAATTTCCATACGTACAAACTTCTTTTATCTTCCTCATGTAGACTCTTTAAGAAAAAAAAAATGTAGACTCTAATATCTGATGAGATATATAGACTGCTGTAGAAACGGTTTGACTTAAGCCAAAGCTGCTAGAAAAAAAAATCTTCTCAAAAAATTGCAAAGTGTAGTTTGTTATAACTTTTCAAACAAATCTCTCTCTATTGCGTTTGGTTTTTTTTTTTTTGCCACAATCTATTGCGTTTGCTAAGTCTCGTCTCCTATGTATTGTAAACGTGAGACACTGAGGAAAACAAAGAAAAATAAAATAAGCAAATATCATCATTTCACCAGAAAATATATATATGGTGTTTTAAGATGGTGATGGTGCCACTAGCGGGCACACCTTAAACAAGTCAAAGATTATTTTTTTTTCAAAAAATGGCAAAATAATCCTAATAAGTTGAAAGCAACAACCTCGAGACTATTCGTCACATTGGCAAATTATATAAATCGATGGTTGAAAAAGGACGTCGACGGTTAGTCAAAAAAAAAAAGATGATGGATAGAGGTGGCAAAAGACAGAGAATGTTTGAAGTTTCTTTGGCTTTGAGACGACCCTTGAAATAACGCAAGTGGCGACTAAAACCAAGATGACGACTATACAGAGTAAAAGATTTTTTGAAAAACAATTATAGTTGAAGATCTTGCCATAATAGCTTTTGCCATAATAGTTGAAGAGAAACAATTAACAAAAGAAAAAAACAGAGGAAAATATCAAAACTCCAAAACAAATGTTATCTTGCTCAATCCCACAAGGTTAAACACTGAAGTCAAGATGTCTTTCATCACCAGTCTCTCTGTCTTTTCCTTACACCTTCTTCTCCTCCTTGTCGGTTTTTTCTTAAACCCTGTGATCTCTGATCCTAGAGGAGAGACGGTAGCTCAGATGTGCAACAACAGAACAATGACCCCACAGCAAAGAAGTCTCGTTGTCACCAACTTCCTTGCCGCCATGGACGCCGTCTCTCCACTACTTGAAGCTAAAGGCTACGGACAAGTAGTCAACGGCACAGGGAATTTAACTGTCTATGCATACGGAGAGTGTATGAAAGATCTTGACAAGAAAGATTGCGACTTGTGTTTTGCTCAGATCAAAGCTAAAGTACCACGTTGCTTGCCCTTTCAACAAATCACTCGTGGTGGTCGAGTCTTCTCCGATGGTTGCTACGTCAGGTATCATTATCATCTCAGTACGAAAATCTGAAATTTTGAGTATTTGATTATATGATACTCTGTTTGTTTCAAAATGATGTATGTTTTAAAATTTTCATACATATTAAAAAAAAAAATTTTATTTATAGATGCATATAATTTATTATTATCTATTTCTCCTAATTCTAAACTAAAAAGAATTCAATAAAATGTAATTAATTTTTAAAGTTTATAACTAATCATATTATTACTTGATAAAAATGTATAAAATAGAAAACTATTTTTTTCTTTCTTTCTAAAACATGCATTTTATCAAACTGATGGAATATTGTACTTGATTAGGTACGACGAGTACAACTTTTTCAACGAGACGTTAAGCTCGCAAGACCTGACTAATTGTTCTGATAAGGAGATAACCGGAGTAAACCGGACATTATTCCGGGATAACGCTGAGGAGTTGGTGAAATTTATGAGCGTGGAGGCGGTGAGGAACGGTGGTTTCTACGCTGGAATTGTGGATAGACATAACGTGACGGCTCACGGTTTGGCTCAGTGTTGGGAGCCTCTTACTCGCGGTGGTTGTGCTGAGTGTTTGACTAATGCTTCAGAGCAAATTGGTTCTTGTTTGGGTAAAGAAGAAGGTCGAGCTCTAAACGCTGGCTGTTACATGCGGTTTTCTACTCAGAAGTTTTACAATAACTCTGGCAATTCAACATCAGATGGAAGTGGTGGTAAGTAGATAAAGCTTGACTAACATCAGTATATATAGTTAGCAAAAAAAAACATTAATATATATTGCAACATTTATGGAATGTTAGACACTGTGGATTAAGACACAAAGTGGTTGCATTGATTTAGAAACGTTTCAGGTTTCACTAACAAGGTGGATTTATTTAATTCTTTCCTTCTGTTTGTTGATTAGGTCATAACCATTTGGTAGTGATTTTGACGGTGACATGTTCGGTGGTGGCTTTTGTTCTGTTGGTCTGTGCTGTTTGTTTCTTGTACACAAAGAAACGGGCCAAGAAGCAAAGAGGTTTGCGACTTCTGAATGTTTTGCATATTGAGTTCTTTGTTGAATCAGTTAGACCTTAATTAAGTAGCTCAGTTTTAGATTCATTGGAGTATGAGTTGTTATAGTAAAGTTTAATACTTGATCTAGATTAAATTTGTGTTTTCTATAATGTAGAGAATAAACAGCTAGGGTCACTGCTTATGCTTGCCAACAAATCTAATCTTTGTTTCTCCTATGAGAATCTCGAGAAGGCCACCGATTACTTCAGCGACAAAAATAAGCTAGGACAAGGAGGATCTGGTTCTGTATTTAAGGTAAGTTGTGTTTTTATTATCTGTTTGTTTAGAGTTTCTTTAACTCTTTTGCTCTTTTGTGTGCGACAGGGAGTTCTTCGTAACGGTAAGACTATTGCGGTGAAGAGACTGTTCTTCAACACAAAGCAGTGGGTTGATCATTTCTTCAACGAAGTCAATTTAATAAGCCAAATCGACCACAAGAACCTTGTCAAGCTCTTGGGATGTAGCATAACCGGACCCGAGAGCCTTCTGGTTTATGAATACATTGCGAATAAAAGCCTACATGACTATCTTTTCGGTTTGTATTTCTCATCTTAAACCTTTGTGAGGTTACCATATCTTAATGGTATCATATTTGATCTGTTAGTACTGCTTTTTTTTTGTTTAGAAAGACGAGATGTTCCACCGTTGGATTGGGGTAAGAGGTTCAAAATTTTACTTGGCACAGCAGAAGGAATGGCCTATCTTCACGAAGAGTCGAATCTGAGAATCATACATAGAGACATCAAGCTGAGTAATATACTTCTGGAACATGATTTCACTCCGAGGATAGCTGATTTTGGACTGGCTAGAATGTTCCCTGGGGACAAGACTCACATCAGCACCGCCATTGCCGGTACACGGTAAAGTCTCTAAACTTATCTCTTGTGACTTTTTTTATTACACCAATTTTTATTTCGAGTTTTGAAGTTATTTCACTTGTGAAAACAGAGGCTACATGGCGCCAGAATATGTGGTACGAGGTAAACTAACTGAGAAAGCAGATGTTTACAGTTTTGGAGTTCTTATGATTGAAGTTATAACCAGAAAACGTAACAATGCCTTCTCACAAGACGCTAGTTCGATCATACAAACGGTAACTCTCTCAAAGTTATTTACATTTTTGTTTTCCATGAGTGATTTAAGCTGAAACCCTTTTCTTGTATTAGGGATATTACATCCCACATCGGGAATTCTAAGAGACATTAACTAATATATAAAGGGTTATGGCCAATCTACTAATTGCCAATTGGTTTTAAGTTGGAAGCCCATAATTAACCCGAATCTAACATGGTATCAGAGCCCAGATCCTAAAATACCCTAAACCCCTAATTAATATTAACCCTACCCGACCGGGTTTATATAGGTCGTAGTTTACCCTTCATGACCGGGTTTATAGGTCGTAATTAACTCGCTCGACCGAGTATAACTGTCTTAAAGTTCCGAGATTTCTGACCGATAAGAGCCATCATCTCGAGGAGGGGTATTAGGGATATTACATCCCACATTGGGAATTCTAAGAGACATTAACTAATATATAAAGGGTTATGGCCAATCTACTAATTGCCAATTGGTTTTAAGTTGGAAGCCCATAATTAACCTGAATCTAACATCTTGATTCTTGAAAAAAAAAATTAGGTATGGAGTCTGTACGGGACAAGCAACCTTGTTCAGATTGTGGATCCAGTTTTGGGGGATAAATTCAACAAGATGGAAGCGTCACGCTTGCTTGAGATCGGGTTGCTTTGCGTTCAAGCAGCGTTTGAACAACGGCCTGCGATGTCTGCGGTTGTGAAAATGATGAGAGGGAATATGGAGATTCCTACGCCCACGCAACCGCCGTTTCTGAATCCAGAGAGTGTATTAGAGGTGAGAAAGATGATGTCTCCGACGGATTCTCCTATGGAAGATCAGTCTCAGTCTTCGGGTTGGAGGATTGACAACATATCCGAGAGTTTTTTTGAACCTAGATGAGCTTATATATATCCTTGTCATATGTAAAGAAAAACGGAGATTTCGATAAATCGTATGTACATTGTGGGTAACTTATGAACCACGACACTGTTATGTAACCTAGGAAGTGAACACGGTTAAAGCTCACATGTAGGCGACTCCGGTTCAGTCTTGGTTTAGATTCATATCTAATAGTACGCTACGGTTTGTGTTGGCCTGGACATTTCAGTTTTCCTTTGATTTTTCAGCTTTTTTCGATTCTATAGATAGGATCCTTTTCTTAACGTTCATTTGTTATGATACCAGATAAAAAAATATTGTGAAATTGGATGAGATAGAGATAGGTCCTGCCTATGACACAAGCAAAATAAATAATGGATTAGGACTCAAAAAGTATATGGAGTTTTGTTTTTTTAAAGCTGATTTATTATGATATTATAATTATTAGAAAAACTACAAAGTAGATGGAGTTTTTTAAGCGGAGAAAAAATTTTTCTAAATATTTATAATTTTGTTAGTAAGAAAAGGGCACAATTTGTTAACCAAAAAAAAAAAAGGAAAGGGTACAATTTTTCTTATTTGAATGGGCCCTTAGTTTAAATTGGGCCATCGTTGGATAGAGACGTCGGTAGAAACGGTTTGGCATTAGCCAGAGCTGCTAGAGGAAAAACGGTATATTTTCAAACAATTCAACTCCTTATTGGGGCTTGCTGAGCCTCTTTTTGCCATGAATTGTGAATGTAAGATACTGCCGAAAACAGAAAAAGGAGGAAAAAGTTATCGCTTCACTAAAAAATCCATGTAATAAGTCAAAAAAGTAATTGTGGTGTTTCTAGATGGTGACGCCGCCACTAGTGGGCACACCTAATACGGCACACCTAGTTAAACATAAGTCAAAGCTGGCTTTTTTTAATGGCCAACTAATCCTAATACTTGAAAACAACAACCTCAAGACTATTCGTTTCGTCGGCCCAAAGAAAACAAGATTTGGAGCATACCAAATCGAACTCAAAATGCATGATTTCATCAATAAACAACATAATAAATACACGGACTACTTTCATTTCAATACACGGTTTAGTCTAGATTCCAGCGTTTAGTTTTCTAGATCTCAGTCATGGTTAAGGCTTTTGTTTTTCTGCAAGAAAAGGATACATTAATGCAAGTAGATGTCAATAATGCCACATGCGTGTCTTTGATAGCTTGGAGTTGACATTGACTTGAGAGTCACGAGCTGGTCGGTTTGCTTATAGACGGCGAATACTAAGGGACCCACCGGTAGTTTGCATAATCGATTTTTGTTTTATGGACTTGTCCACTTGAGTTTTATTAGTCGTAGCCTCTGTATCTGTACCAATAATTTAACAAACCGTGTTTTTTTTTCTGTAAACTTCATTCGCAAATCGCAAACCGTGTTACTCTTTAGATTTATATATTTCAATCCGTCAGACAAATCGAGATCTTGCGTTGAACTAGTCACGGAGTTATTAAGTTTTGTAGTTTGATTTATCAAACTAATGTTATATGATAAGCATTGACTCCGGTCGTATATTTGTCAATACTAGTATTCTAGAGGTTATGCAATAAAATCTCTATAATATTATTTGAGAAGTCAGTTTTTTAGGTGTCACGCTCACGTTAATTCTCACGGTGGTTGATTACATTGATACCCTTAATGAATCAAAAATATAATATTTAAATACTATAATTGATTTTTATTTAAATTCCTTTTGTAAAATTTTCCAAATAACATATATAATAAAAAAGAAAATATTTATAAAGGCTATAAAGTGAATTTTAAAACGAAAATATATGTATAAATAATATGATTTCATTAAAAAGGAAAGTTCAAAAAATAGTAATATTGCATTAAAAATATTTTTTAAATAACATAAAATATACTAATAAAATACTTTCTTTATATTTTTCAAAGTAACAGAAATAATTTTTATATATCTATCTATTTTTTAGATGATTACATAAAATAATTAAGTAACATAAACTGATATATTGACTAAAGTCATTTATAATTAGTATTATTGAAATGCTATTTGTATTTCCTGTATTTTGGTTACTATAATGTCTTTCAATTACAATAAAAATACCTATAAATTATATTTTACTTATATAATATGATTTCTCAGATGCAATCGCAATTTTTCCCTGCTTATTTTTAAGAGATATAACGAGAAATAAATGTTAACAATAAACATCTTTTAATCAGATATTTATAAAATATTTTAAAATCACACTATATATTTTAACGAGGTAAATATATTATATTTTATTATTAAAATTATATGTTTTCTTAATATTAAATTTTCTTTTAAATTCAATGTTTTTATGTTTGTATAACTTTTTAATATAACCATAATCAGAAGACATGAAATTATTTAGAATTTAAAAAAAATTGTTATTATAAATATTAATATGAGTTCACGAGCTTCCAAAAAAGTATGAGAAGTAACTTTCTATATATCATCTTTTTCTAATATATTTTTAAAAATCAATATTTAATTTGATATATATATTATAAAAACACATTCACATTTAAACGATAAATAAATTAATTTGACTTGACTTAATTATAATAAAATAAAATTATACTTCAGCTTGAATTTGAAATAATATATGTAAGTTAATATACTCACAACATGAGTTACTCGACTAATCCAACTTATATCTAAAATCATAGATTTAAGTATAATAAGAAAATATAATTTTATAATAATAATAATAATAATAATTTATTTTATAAATATAAATTATAGGATGACTCAAAACACACTAACAAATTAAAATAAAATATTAACCAACTGTAACAATTTAGTTTTTTGTAAAATTTATATATATGCATGAGACTTCAGAATATAATCGTTATATTTATTTACATAATTTTGATTCAAACACTTTAGTTTATTTTTTATTTCATTCTAAGCACAATATATTTTAAGTTATACATAATCTTCATAAAATATAATTACATATTTAAGACCAACCTAAATGTTAATAAGAAAATTAATCAAAATTTTAATATATTTAAGATAAAAAATTTTATAGTTGAATTCAGAGAAATAGGTGCAATCCAATATACCCAAATCATAACTAAATCGACTGTAAAAATAACAAACCCGACTAGATATAATATATCTACAATTATATGTCTGATTAAAATAATACAATATTATTAAGATAAGTTAATTTAAAATTAGAAGTAAATAGCAATCAATTATTATATTATATTTACTTTATAAATATTTATATCCGTGCATGAGCACGGGAAAATCACTTAGTGATAACTAAATCGACTAGATATAACATATCTAAAATCATATGTCTAATTAAAGTAATGTAATATTATTAATATAAATTATTCATAAAAATTATAAATTAAATTTAAAATTAAAGCATATAGCAATCAACTATTATAGTATATTTATTTTGTAAATATTTATACCCGTGCATGAGCACGGAAAAATCACCTAGTATGAATAATTAGAGATGTTTTTCGTATTACACTGTAGAAAAAAATTAACGACTTAATTTAAATCATTTTTTTCTTTTAGAGTCACATGTATCTTCACAAAAAGTATTTTGAATAATTGTTCTCTAAGATCTCAGACTAAACAAAAATTAAAGACACTGATTAGTTCGCAGCCTAAGTAGCAGGAGAAGGCTTATATATGTCCACATTTACTCATAAACAACATACGTACTACGTACTTCTTGTTAATTATATACGATTTATCACTTATCAGGAAATATTTAAACCAGAAACGCAATTTTTTTAAAAAAGATGTCTGAGGGTTTCAGACATTTATAATTCTATCATTTTCAGAATATATATACGGACAACTGTATTAATCGATGGTTGAAAAAATGGTCGACAGATAAAGGTGGCAAAATTAAATAATAAAAGTTGCAACGAGGCGTACGTCGTAATCATTAAGGCATAAGGCAACCCTACCAAACGAGAGAGATTGAAGTTGCTAACTGATATAGAGACGACCAGACCATCATAAGAGTTGAACTCATTTCTATATTTTTCTCTAAATGCTAGACTGCTTGTATTATAGAACATTTCTCCCAAATAGGGATTATCTGTGCACATCCCTTAATCGTAACATGCGCCATCCCTAAATCTTTACAGGCCTTGAACTGATTTTGATTTGGATGAACTAAAATTGGGAACGGTCGATACACAACCAACAACCACTATGCTAAAATCGCTAATCCAATTATAAAAATAACGTAACTCACATAATCATTCAATTTACTTCTCATCTCTATACATTCTTATAATTTTGATTCTTCTCTGTTTAAGATAGTCCTGTTACGACCCACATATCTACTTAGAAACTGACGGAGCGGAAGTATCCGTAGTAACCGATAATGTAAGATATCGTTGAATTCTGAGAATGCCCGCTATATATGCCTTCTTAAATCTGTTGAATTCTTATAGAATATCCAGAAGTAAAGATTTAAGAGATTTGTGTTTTAACACCAAAACCCTAAATTTATATAAATAATCAATGATTCAAAAGTTGTGTCTCTCACAAATATAAGAGATCACATTATATACCAACATAAAAGCCCTAAACGAATAGAATAAAGGAAATCTAAACTTATATGAAAAAGGAAACTAGAAAACTAAAGCCCGATAGAAATAGGATGCCATGCTGCATCAGGTCCCTCCCCCTTCGAGAGATTCGTCCACGAATCCGGAAAGAAACGCATCATCTGGCTTAAAGTGGAACAAATGTTTGACTTGAAAAACGTCAGCTGTATGCACACGCAGCGACGCAAGACTATATGTGTTTGCATTGAACTTCTCCAGAATCTCCAGTGGTTCTATCTTCCTCGCCTGTAGCTTACCATAAGAGCCTTCAGACTCCATGACCTGCGCACTACTTCTTGTGAAGTCTGGAGCAATCTCAAGAGTGAGTGGTCCCACTAGAAATGTAGGAGATTCGTGAACACGATAGGCCACACAAACGCTTTTCCTGACTTGCAGTAGCTGTATGTTCCCATTGTTAATGGTCAACTCCCTGGAAAACACACGTGCACCATTGTAGATGTTGGAGAAAACAAAGTTGAGTTTCCACAGAGCACATGAGAACAAAGACTCTTCCTGAAAAACATGTTCACGAGTACGCCAGTAACAAAATGTGTGGTTGCTATTCGCCGGGACGTTCACCACATCGTCGAAGCTGAAGTCATAACCTATTAATCTTGGTAAATCATGGATAAAATAACAAAGAAGACAAGTCGGTTGCACAAGACACAGCTGAGCATGAATTAGGGTCACTGCCACCAACACCGTAAGCTTCGTGGATCTTGTGTTTATAAATTCATCAACGTTCTTTAATATTCCCCACAGTAGCAGAGACCAGTGAAGACAAGATGGTGACCCAAGGATAACAGCTCCATGCACAAAACGAACTACACGACGGAAGAATGAACAAATCACCCACTTGCTTGAGTCGCAAGCAACGTCTGTCCACTCCATTGTTGTAGTAGATGTGTAGGTAGAACCACGCTTGGTACAAAACACAACTTCTATTCCCTTCTTAAAAACTTCATAGCAAACCCCAACTTGTAAGGAAAAGGTCTTAGCAGATTGCATCACCTTTGTGTTGATGATGATAGATACTGAAACAAGGAAGATTTGAAACACCAGAGGTGAGATCAGAAGCGGGAATGGAAGAACAGCCCGAACCGTTAGAGTCCCTGGTGGCCACAAAACCTTAGACGCCTCCTTGCCATCTAGGACATTGACTAAGAAACAATCAAATTTAGTGACGAGGCATTGATAGAAAGTTGCAAAATCAGTAAAATAATTGACGTCTCCAAGTTTGACATTGTCCATCTCAATATAGGTGACCACAGTAAATATTAGCAGTTCCCACTTGATGTCAAGCTTGTACTTCTCTCTGTCCACAAAACTCTTATGAGCAATGAGAAGATCAAATATTGGGTAGTGGTATGAAAGTTGGGCTATTCGCATGAACTCAGACAGTAGTACGTCACCAAAACCAGTCATAACCAATTTCCCACTAACCCAAGGAAGAAACAGAGCAGATATCCCCCTGAAGCTGACGACCTCAAGAATCCTATTCATCACAGCCAGCTGAGTCATCTCATGTTGTCTCTTGTGAAAATCAACTGCCACTGTATTCTCATTCTCTCCACCAGATGAATCATCAGTTAACGGTGGTGGTAAAATCCCCGTGCGTGCTTCTCTTTTCGCAAAGCTAGGAAAACAACTTATTAGAACGAGGCTGATGATCGGTTCTATCTCGGAAGGACTATGATTGAGAGAATCCAAAGGCTGTAGTACTCTGTTCGGCCTGAGCTCCCATCTCTGTGCCACTCTGGACAAGTCTGTTGTAAGTACCACTGCTAATAGAAACATAAGCCCCCGAATCCGAAGCAGGAACATCAGTGTTGCAAAAACATCTGATGTCAAGTCATATGGTAACATCTGATGCAAAGTCTCATCATTGGACCTGAGAAAGCTTGTGTATAAAGAAGTAAACTCCAAAAGATGGACGTGTGCTACCACCCCTGGCCCTGGAATGAGCACTTCCTTCCCTCTTAGAAATTTATTTTCTAACGGACTTGTGCTGTATAGTTGAAACAACTCCATAACTCTTAGCCCATAATTCATATATATAAACATCATTGACCAATTTTCCATCACTGAAACAAAATATCGGATCACCATCGAATTTGTAGTCAAGATGTTCCTCACTTCTAAGAAACTCCCAACGGTCATGATCTTGTCGCTCACTTTTCATATGCCGATGAAAATTTGCAAGAGAAGTAAACTCATAATTTTCTTTTGTATCTCCCCACTCCAACGGATCACTCATGGTGACACAATTAAACTCATCATCCAAATCAACTCTTGCTTTGTTTTGTTCAAAAGATTTGCCACGAACAAAAACAGTTTCTGAAGTTGACGACTCTCCTTGATAACCAAGACCCCTTGTTGACTTCTCCGTTCTTCCCATGCTTAAAATCTTGACTAAACTTGTCGATCCCTTATTTAACATGCGGATTTTCTTATGTGTTTCGTTCAATATAGACTCCAAATTCCAGTTATTCTCTTCTTCTAGCGCAAGAGCTTCCTGAAGATAAGTTATCTTGTTTTCCAATGCATGTTTCCCAATCAAAGATAGTTCACTTAAACAAACTTCTTGATCATGCTCCGGCTTGAGAATAAGCTCTGTTTCGTCCAACAACTCCGTATACGTAGAGCCATTGGTTAGTCTCTTATGTGTTGCAACAAGATCTACATACGTGTGTTCCTTATGTCGACCGCGATCTGGTGGCTCGTGATGAAACTGAAGATGGCAATCTTTTTCCCCCAAACAATGATTCATATATTGCTTTTCAACACCTATATATGCATCATCAAATACCACTTGAATATCACCATCGTTGTTGAAGCCTTGAGTTTCTTCTTCATGGAAAAGTGGATCTATGTAGTAATGAGAATCTACAAATTCCTCAGCATCAGAAATATCATAGATGGATTTATCTCCCTCTTGTGAGATCACGACTGATTCGTGATGCAAATCCTTGCAATACCCATGGACGAGTGTCGGAGAGAGTGCGTCGTCATAAACATCATATATGGGCATACCGACAAAGTCCCTGACCTGATCGTGAGGATCCTCTAAGGCATGAACTTGTGTCTGGTCGTGATTTCTATTAGCCCCAAAACTTTTACTAACATCATCTTCACCGCCCTCTTCAAAAATCTGAGTAGTACGTTGTTGTTGCTGTTGAATAAAAACACGGGCAGTAGTTTCACAGAAGTCATGTAGTAACCTTCGCAGATCATGCTGAGATTTTGCCAGTACGCCATCAACGGCAGATGTTATAGCTTGCGCCATTATGGTTTCTGTAGGATTACGAAGTATCATCGTATGAGATGACTTGGATCGAGTCCTAATTAAAAATTAAAGCTCCTGGCTCTGATACCAACTGACGGAGCGGAAGTATCCGTAGTAACCGATAATGCAAGATATCGTTGAATTCTGAAAATGCCCGCTATCTATGCCTTCTTAAATCTGTTGAATTCTTATAGAATACCCAGAAGTAATGATTTAAGAGATTTGTGTTTTAACACCAAAACCCTAAATTTATATAAATAATCAATGATTCAAAAGTTGTGTCTCTCACAAATATAAGAGATCACATTATATACCAACATAAAAGCCCTAAACGAATAGAATAAAGGAAACTTAAACTTATATGAAAAAGGAAACTAGAAAACTAAAGCCCGATAGAAATAGGATGCCATGGATCAGAAACTAACCACAAGTTGACAAATATACAAAATGTTTCGGCGCAAATGACAAGTGTTGCAAAACCGAACATATCCAAAAAAGTGACAACAGCACTGACGTCATGTCTCAGCCATAAACCGTACACAGCAAAAACATAACTCCAAACGGCGTCGTTTCGTTCCTTTCCATTTTTTAATTTTCCCTTCGCCTAAATGTGATCGTTCTCTTTCCTTTCCTTTCATCATCATCATCAGCTTCGAAAGTCTCTCTTTGACTCTCCGACCACACCACCCACCCATCATCTCTCTCCCGATTGACCCCAACAACCGCAAATCTAATTTCAACTTCCAGAATTCGTGTCTCTTCCTCCTTTCTCCATCTCCCAAAATCCACTTGAAAGAAACAATTAAAACAAAAAAAAAAACAGAGTAAAAAAAAATCAAAAACTCCAAAAACAAATGTTATATTACTCTCAACTCCACACAAAGACTTAAACCCCTCAAACCAAGATGACGACTCTCATCTCCAACCTCTCTCTCCTCCTCCTCCTCGGTATCTTCTTAAACCCTGTGATCTCCGATTCAAGAGGAGAGACAGTAGCTCAGATGTGCAGCAACAGAACGACGACGAACCCTCAGCAAAGAAGCCTCGTCGTCACCAACTTCCTCGCCGCCATGGACGCCGTCTCCCCCCTCGTCGAATCCAAAGGCCACGGCCGAGTGGTCAACGGCACGGGGAACCTAACCGTCTACGCCTACGGAGAGTGCATGAAAGATCTCGACAAGAGAGACTGCGACCTCTGCTTCGCTCAGATCAAAGCCAAAGTCCCTCGCTGCCTGCCCTTCCAGCGAGGCACTCGCGGCGGTCGCGTCTTCTCCGACGGGTGCTTCATCAGGTACGACGAGTACGACTTCTTCAACGAGACGCTCAGCTCGGTAGACCTGACGAATTGTTCTAACAAGGAGATAACCGGAGTAAACCGGACGTTGTTTCGTGATAACGCGGCGGAGCTGGTGAGGTTTATGAGCGTGGAGGCGGTGAGGAACGGTGGTTTCTACGCTGGGTTTGTGGAGAAACGTAACGTGACGGCTCACGGTCTGGCTCAGTGTTGGGAGCCTCTTACTCGGAGCGGTTGTGCTGAGTGTTTGAGTAAAGCTGAAGAGCAGATCGGTTCTTGTTTGGGTAATGAGGAAGGTCGTGTTCTTAACGCTGGCTGTTACATGAGGTTCTCTAATCAGAAGTTTTATAATAACTCTGGAAACTCAACATCAGATGGTAATGGTGGTAAGTAGATAAAGATTAGTATATATATTGTAATATTTAATGAAATTAGTTAGGTTATGGGATTAAGACACAAAGTGGTTGCATTGATGATCAGGTCATAACCATTTGGCTGTGATTTTGGCGGTGACATCTTCGGTGGTGGCTTTTGTTCTGTTGGTCTCTGCTGTTGGTTTCTTGTATAAGAAGAAACGTGCCAAGAAGCTAAGAGGTTTGTGACTTCTGAATGTTTTAACAAATTGAGTTTCTTTTTTATTGGTTGAATTAGTTAGGTTTTGGAGTACCTTAGTTTTTTGAGACTAGTCATTGGAGTTTGAGTGGTTATAGTTAAGTTTAATAAGTACTTTTTTTGTATGTGTAATGTGATGTAGAGAAGAAGCAGCTAGGGTCACTGTTTATGCTGGCCAACAAATCTAATCTTTGTTTCTCCTATGAGAATCTCGAAAGGGCCACCGATTACTTCAGCGACAAGAATAAGCTAGGACAAGGAGGATCTGGTTCTGTATATAAGGTAAGTTGTGTTCTTATAATCTGTTTCTTTAGAGATTCTTATTCTTCAGTTTATTAATTATTTTCCCTTTTTCATGAAACAGGGAGTTCTTAGTAACGGTAAGACTGTTGCGGTGAAGAGACTGTTCTTCAACACAAAGCAATGGGTTGATCATTTCTTCAACGAAGTTAATTTAATAAGCCAAATCGACCACAAGAACCTTGTCAAGCTCTTGGGATGTAGCATAACCGGACCCGAGAGCCTTCTGGTTTATGAGTACATTGCAAATCAAAGCCTCCATGACTATCTTTTCGGTTTGTTTTTCTCATTTTTTCCTTTTTACGTTACCGTGCTCAATATTGTTATATCAACTCCTTGTTACTATTTTGGTACAGTAAGACAAGATGTTCAACCGTTGAGTTGGGCGAAGAGGTTCAAGATTATACTTGGCACAGCAGAAGGAATGGCCTATCTACACGAAGAGTCGAATTTGAGAATCATACATAGAGACATCAAGCTGAGTAATATACTTTTGGAACATGATTTCACTCCAAGGATTGCTGATTTTGGATTGGCTAGATTGTTCCCTGAGGACAAGACTCATATCAGCACCGCCATCGCCGGTACACTGTAAAGTCTCTAAACCGACCTAAACCGATCTTTTGTGATCTTTATTTCGAGTTTTTGAAGGTTATTCAAATTGTGGAAACAGAGGCTACATGGCGCCAGAGTATGTGGTACGAGGGAAACTAACTGAGAAAGCAGACGTTTACAGCTTCGGAGTTCTTATGATTGAAGTTATAACCGGAAGACGCAACAATGCCTTCTCACAGGACTCTAGTTCGATCCTACAAACGGTAAGTAATTATCTTTTTTTTTCTTTCTTGAGGGATTGATATATAAAGCTCAAACCGTTTTCTTGAATCTTGAAAACAAATCTTGATAGGTTTGGAGTCTGTACGGGGCAAGCAACCTTGTTCAAGTTGTGGATCCAGTACTGGGGGATAACTTCAACAAGACGGAAGCGACAAGGTTGCTTGAGATCGGGCTGCTCTGCGTTCAAGCAGCGTTTGATCAGCGGCCTGCGATGTCTGCGGTTGTGAAAATGATGAAAGGGAGTTTGGAGATTCCTACGCCGACGCAACCGCCGTTCTTGAATCCAGGGAGTGTATTAGAGTTGAGAAAGATGATGTCTCCGACGACTGATCAGTCTCAGTCTTCAGGTTGGAGGAGTGACAACATATCTGAGAGTTTCTTCGAACCTAGATGAGCTTTAAGATCGGTTTATATCAGAAAATATCTTTGCGATGGACTCTGAATCTGTGTGTAATATGTGTACAAAGAACTGAGATGCTGATTAATCGTGTGACTAATTAAGGGTAACGTCTGAGCCACGAAACTGTTTATGTATATTATAAGTACCTAGGAAGTGGACACGGTTAGAGCTCCCTTGGTGGAGGGCAGACTCCGGTTTAGTCTTTGGTTTAGGTTTGTTTATAATCACTAGTTTTGTTTGCGTTTTCATATTTGCAAAAATCATTTTTATTAAAATAGATTAAATATACTAAGAACAATTAATAGAAACTCCACGCCAAAGAAAAGTTCAAGGAGCCGTGACCGTGAGGACGACTACTAAACATGTTAAATTATATTATTTTTTTCTGGTGAAGAATAAATACGTGATAAGATTATATGCATTTTGGTCTGCCCAACATAATTTGTTTGTTACTTATTATAGATAGAAGCTGTCACTATTCTGAGTTTTGTAACTCCACTACATAATTTTCAGCATTGATTATCCAACCACTTCCCATGTCCTTTTGTATTTTTATTGACTACAAAGTTTTGACAATGGCAAGAGACCTTGTAATTGTTTTCTTTTCCTTTTAATTTCTAGAACTTTATTGGTAACATACCAAACCATTTCTTTAGTCCAACGTCCTCTACCGTTAGTTTATCCATTTGACATTTTTAAAAACTTATTTTCTGGAATGTCTTCATACAAACACTAAAGGACATTTGAAGCTATCTTATTCTCTTAAGAAAAGTATTCAGAAAACTTGGAATTTATAGGCCGGTGGTCCCTATACATTTAGATCTCCTAAAATACAAAAAAAAAAGAAAATTGTCCATAAATTATTACATAAAAGACTTTCATATCTTTTGGTTTCTATATAAAAATTAGGTGTATAGCTGGATGTTCATTACATTTAGCTTAGGACCAGTGTAGGAAGGGGGATGTAGAATTGTCGATAGTGAACCAATAAATATAATGAATGAATTCGGTAAAGGGAATTATCCAATTAAACCGAACCGGCTCCACACCAGATTAGATAAATTATTGGTCCACCGTTTTGTTTTTCAATCGAAACCGACAACTGTTTGAATAAAGACAACCACTTGAACTCAAGATTGATCTGGTTTCCAAGTGTGAACACACAGACCAATCCCTCCCTCTCTCTAGAGAAATCCAAAATCTAATAAAAAATTACAACTTTTTTGACTAACCAGTAGAGAGAGAAAGAAACAGTAAAGTAAGTTGACTTATTATTACACAGCCATTTCGTCAAAGTCAAGCTGTTGAAAAATTCAACTCTTTCAAAACTTCATCAACTTCATCATTACCCCTGAAACAGCATAAACACAGACTCCTTTAAGATCATTCAAGAAAAAAAAAGATCTCGTTCAATCAAACAAACAATGGAGAAGAGAGAACCAACTCATCATCTCTACCTTCTTCCATGTCTCTTCTTCCTGTCTCTCCTCTCCTTACTCCGACCAACCATCTCCGACCCTAGAGCACGATCCGTCAAAGTCACATGCTCACCAAACCTCGAGCACAACGAAACCGTCTTCGTCCCAAACTTCCTAGCCTCGATGGAGAAAATCGGCCGACAGGTCCAAACCACCGGTTTCGGAACCGCTCTCACCGGTTCGGGACCAGACGCCAACTACGGTTTAGCACAGTGCTACGGAGACCTCCCTCTGAACGACTGCGTCCTCTGCTACGCGGAAGCGAGGACCATACTCCCGAAATGCTACCCTCAGAACGGAGGCAGGATCTTCCTCGACGGGTGTTTCATGAGAGCCGAGAACTACAGTTTCTACCACGAGTTCAAAGGACCCGAAGACACCGTCCTCTGCGGGAACGCCACCACTAAGAGAAACAACAGCGCCGCTTTCGGCCACGAGGTGAGACAGGTGGTGAGAGAAGCGGTCGCCGCGGCTCCTGGTAACGGAGGGTACGCTCGCCGCGGCGCGTCTGCTGAAAACGGAGAGTCTTCCGCGTTTGCGTTGGTGAACTGCTGGAGGAACCTGAGTCCTGAGTCTTGTAAACAGTGTCTGGAGGATGCTTCTGCTTCTATGGTTGACAAGTGTTTGCCGCGGTCCGAAGGACGCGCGCTTCACACTGGATGTTTCCTTAGGTACTCTGATCAAGATTTCTTGAACAAGATTCCAAGAAACGGAAGATCAAGAGGTGATACTTGTGTTCTATAGAATATTTAGTAAAGATTTCAGCTAATTAAAAAAAAAAAAGAAAAATTTAGAGATATATATTTATGTAATTGTTTTCAAAAATTTTGAGGTTCGAGGCCAATGTTTCATCGTAAATCTAACGAAATGGTACTTGTGCAGGCTCTGTAGTGGTGATTGTTGTCTCGGTGCTTAGCTCTGTGATTGTCTTTATGGTTGGAATAGCAATTGGTGTTTATATCTGCAAACACCGAACCATAGAGAAGAAGAGAAGAGGATCTAACGATGTTGAGAAGATGGCGAAAACGCTGACGGACAGTAGCTTGAACTTCAAGTACTCAACGCTTGAGAAAGCGACAGGTTCTTTCGACAACGCGAACAAGCTTGGACAAGGAGGCTTTGGAACTGTCTATAAGGTATGGAGGCTTTCTTTGATCTTCTTTATGTAAACAAATGTTTGAGTCTAGTGGGGATTGTTTTTATTTAGGGGGTTCTTCCAGATGGACGAGATATCGCTGTGAAACGGTTGTTCTTCAACAACAGACACAGAGCAGCTGATTTCTACAATGAAGTAAACATTATCAGCTCTGTTGAACACAAGAACCTAGTCAGGCTGCTTGGTTGCAGCTGCTCAGGACCAGAGAGCCTTCTCGTTTATGAGTACCTTCAGAACAAGAGCCTTGATCGGTTCATCTTCGGTAAGACTAAAATACTATTCCATGAGAGTTTCGTTTCATTCATAGAATCTTTGCTAACGTTATTACCTTTTTGCAGATGTTAACAGAGGAAAGACACTAGACTGGCAAAGAAGATTTGTGATCACTGTTGGAACAGCTGAAGGGTTGGTGTATCTACACGAGCAGTCTAGTGTGAAAATCATCCATAGAGATATAAAAGCAAGCAACATTCTGCTAGATTCTAAGCTTCAAGCTAAAATAGCTGACTTTGGTCTGGCGAGATCGTTCCAGGAGGATAAGAGTCATATCAGCACAGCTATTGCTGGGACTTTGTAAGTAAAACATTCAGAGATATGGTTTTGTTACTTGAGATACTTGAATGTTTGTTCTGATTCAATTCTTCAGAGGCTATATGGCTCCAGAGTACTTGGCACATGGTCAGCTAACAGAGAAAGTAGATGTCTACAGCTTCGGTGTTCTTGTACTAGAGATTGTAACTGGAAAGCAGAACACAAAAAGCAAAATGTCTGATTATTCAGACAGTTTGATTACAGAAGTAAGTTTTAAAACCATTTCATAGTAAAGAGTCAGATTTCACTTTCTCAAACCTAACTTGTGTGTCACGTTTTGGTCTATTTAAAAAAAAAAGGCGTGGAAGCATTTTCAGTCAGGAGAGTTGGAGGAAATATATGATCCAAACCTGAACTGGCAGAATCAGAATGATAGTTTAATCATCAAGAAGGAGATAGTGAGAGTTGTTCAGATAGGGCTATTGTGCACTCAAGAAATGGCATCGCTAAGACCATCCATGTCAAAGGTGTTGCATATGCTAAAGAACAAAGAGGAAGTGTTGCCGCTGCCGAGTAATCCTCCGTTTATGGATGAAAGAGTCATGGAGTTTCGAGATGGTTCTGATGGCGATTCAGCTGCTTGTGCTTCTCTTGCCACTGTCTCTCAAAGTTCCTTCTATGGTAGATGAGCCTTTGGAATATTGTTGAGCATAAACCAAAGTTTTGTGCATAAACCAGTAAGAAGAACTAAGCTAGTATATATATATAGAATAGATAGATGTGAACTTTGTGTTAAAAAAAAGGATAGATGTGAACTTAAATAGATTTGTATACTGCAATGAGGATATTCCATGGAGGTAGTAAGTTCATATATGAACTAAAAAGTAATATACTGGAAGAGAATGTTTAAACTCAAATCTTTTGTTGCCCAAAAAAAAAAAAACTCAAATCTTTTATCTTTGTAACTTAATAAGGCATATATTGACTTTGGAGGGTTTGTATATAGTGCCATTTTAACATTCCAAAATCAACAAAAATCTTTTTTTTTTTTAATAAAAATAAGGTAAAGAGTAGTTCAGGATCAATTGCCCTTGAGAAGTGAATTATACACTATCATGCAGATGATAGAAAGAACAATGGTAAAGTTAATCTGGTTATAATAGGTTTTGGCCTTCACTACTTAACACAAAAGAAGTTTCATGGTGACTATATAAGTGATTTATATGTTCCTTCAAAACTAACTTTGAATGTCATTATTTACAATAGAAAATTTTGATAAAGAAGGCATGAGCGGTGAACCTGTACTTGTACATGAGAGTCTTTAACATTTTTCTTTTTACTGTACTCTGTACTATAAACATTTAAGTATATTATCTATTACTATATGGTTCTTCTGAGAAACATTTTGAGAGACATATGTACTTCAACTTCACGATCAAAGCAAAGATTCCAAAGCATGGTAAGTGCATCAACCCAACAGCAGCATACCTGCAACATAATCAGTTTCATTGTCTATATTTTCAGAACAGAATGCAAAAATTCGGATAACCGGAAGTTGAGATTGATCTCTACTTATTGGTGCTCATAACCGATATAAGGGTCAGGGCAGTGAGTTTTTGTAGCGTACCATAAAGGGGCATAGGGTGATGACAAATCCAAGAATGGGTATGGCCACCTGCACCAAACAGACATCACATTACTATACTAATATGTTCACAGAGTCATGTAAATAAAGAAAAGAAAAAAGAGCCATGACTGTTACCAAAAGGAGACACAAGCATGAACAATCCATTGGAATAGCACGAATACACCGGTCCATACTACAAAGTATGAAACCCTGAACAATGGGAATCGCTGGATGCAAAAAAACCATCAAATTCATCAACACTAAAATCATGATCATCATCATCATATGTTTTGTTTATTGTCTAAGTACACAAACTAACCAGAGAGTTCAAGAAAGTTTCGCCTAGGAGAAAGACAGCATTGATTGAGTGCATAACCGTAATGAACTACAGTATATATGTTTGGTCAGATTTAAGCATACAACTTACAAAATGTGTGACAGTTTCTTGGTTAAAAAACTTACAAAATCGAGACTGAAATCTTTGGATGTGAGAAAAGGGAATATAATGAACCAAAACACACCATCTGTAAGCAATACAGCTCCTGCACAAGTCTACAATTTTTCAAAAAAAAAAACATGTTCAGAGACAGAGAGAAACATGAGCAGAGAACTTAACACATATGTATGACACTTGATGACTTGAAGCCAGGAAACACTTACTTGGAAAAGAATCTGATGGATGTAACCCAATATAGATGCAATTTGACGAGTAGACCTGTTGTGTCTCTCGTGTCCGTTAGAAGATTTAAACACATTACTGTTCACTGGAGGTCTATACGACTCTAGCTCTTCATCAACTGTACTGACTCCGTTCAGACAGTTCTCACCAGATTTATATCTGTGTATGGACACCAAGGCTCCAAGCTGCATTATACCAACTCCAACTCAATGCTTATAAAATAATCAATGACATAGAAACACATCTAATAATAAACTCCAAGTGTTGCCCATTTAACACTTTGTCCACATAGAAACACATCTAATAATAAAATTTACTGATGAACTAAGTTAAACTTAGTTATTAGGATCTAGAACATATAGCTGATACTGATGAATTAATAAAGCATGTGCAGTACCATGACAAGGTGAAGAAAAGCCATACCCCAAAGTAGATTGTGACCAATATGAAAGTCAATCTGATAAGAACAATCAGCGCTCATCAGAACAAGTGATGTAACTTATCTTCAGAGTGTAATATCTTGATGTAACCAGTTAAAAATGAAACTCACTGTGTGTAGAAGATGAAGATGCTGGCTCCATCAGCAATTGCATTACCAGAGATGAGTCCAAGAAGCACAATGAAACCAAAAACTCGAAAACCTAAAAGCCAATTAGGATGAATCCTTGCCACGCAAGTATTCCAAGTCTCGTCATCGTACACAACTCCTATTGGTTCTCTTTGATCATCAGCACCACGTTTCTTGCCTTCTATAGATCCTTCGTATTTCCAAATGAGGAAAGAAGATAGAAACAGGGACGTTAAGACGAAGATTGCGCAGACAAAGAATCTCCAGTTAAGCCAGTAACTTGGGATGTTCGTCTCTGCAGACAATGTTGGTTGCCACGTATGTTCATTTGTACCTGTAATGAAACTCGAAAGATCAATTCGGCTAAACACATTCTTCATCATCATCCTCATCCGGTTATTGTTTTGGTTTAGCACTAAACAAGAAGAAGAAAACTTTGAACATCCATGTTGCTTTCAAAGCAAGAGACAGATTCTTTACTTAACCAGAGCGAGACAAAAGAAACTAAAATAAGAAGAGATTAAGCAAGTTTCATCACAGGATCATAAAGGAGATTGATACTTGAAGTAAAGCTTTGCTCCACTCAGGTATCAGATTCTGTCAGCCGGGAGATTTGGTTTTGCGTTTTTTAATTAATTATCACCCGCCACTCCACTCGTTTATTTATTTATATTCGTTTTATACTTTGGAGCCATTGATTCTTGAAGTAATCAAATCGAACGGTCATAAGGAAAGGTTCGAGAAAGCTTAAGACTGACGTAGACGTTACCTCGTTGCATGCATTTACCATCCATTAATGGGTCATAGGCCCATTACATTTTACAATAGTATTTAATAATTAAAACCCTAATTTACTTGTTTTCTTTATAAAGCCGTGATTAACTTGTTACTTGTTACAGCCGTAATCATCTAGGTTAAAATCTCTTTTCTCCGGGAGAGAGAGAGTTCGAATTTCGAAGATGGTTTTCATGAAGCCCTGAATGTGGAAGAAAGCAATAAAGGACCGAAGCTTCATCTGGATCTCAGGCTTAGAGAAGGCGCAAGGAAGAGGTACAAGACATACACCAAGCTGAAGATGACACAAACATATGCATAAGAAAAGTGAAGCTCGCGGTTCTGAAGGTTTACAAGGTTGATGTGTCCGATAGTGTCTAGAGATCGAGTAAAGAGGACCAGGTATGCAAGTTCATGGCAAGTCACGTTGATATGTTGATTCAAAAGCATATATCGAGTGGGGAGGATGACGTATGTCTTCACGTAGCCTGACGACGACTAAATGCTGATTCATATATTATATTTTCACTTAATTATTTGTTTTGAGAACATGACGGCATTATGACTTAGATTTGTGATGGTTTTCAATTGCGGCTTTTTACGGATTTAATTGGATTTGATGTATTCGATATATGCTTTTGATTCATGTTTTTTTCTCAAAGCAATACGGCGTGTGATTATTGGGTGCTTTTAATGCTTTTTGTGTTGGAATTTTGTTATATGGTAAAAAATTGCTGGGATCTAGGTAGGTACTAGGTAGACAATTTCTTATACAAGGCAGGGGGTATGCTAATTAAATTAATCTTAAACCACACTGTGAGAAAGAGGGTATTAATATCATTCTAAAAAGTAATTAATCGTATGATTTTCCCAAAGGTTATTGACTTTCACTCGTTGTACACCATTAATTCGCGAGCAACCACTAGAAACGTTGTTTTGATATATGTGTCATAAGCAACTATGAAAAGTTTCTTAGTTAGTAAGCAAGTAGTGATTTTTAAACAAATATACGGACTCTTCCTATAAGAAGTACTAGTTTGATTAATGGTACTATAGTTTTACTTTGTTTATGAAAAACTAGCATTTTAGGAAGATTATCACTGGTTGTATTTAAGAAAATAACATAATGATGCAACCATTGGTGTTTTATTATTAATTCTATGCATAAAATCAATGGTTATCTTTCTCAAACGCAAGTAGCAAGCGTTTGCATCAATAAGACAAAACTGCACTCTTATCCAGTGAGCTATTTTTGCTTCCAAGAGCACCATCATTTTCAGATTTTCTAATCATAGAAAGTTGTTGTGAAATAAGTAGTTTATCTTCTCCCAAATGTTTTTGTCGATTTCTCAACATCAAACCAAATACGTAACTGTAATGGAATGTAAAAGAGGTATGTATACAAACGCAGATCTCCTATCTTAATATTAGCAATTAGTTTAGTTAAACTTAAACATCATACAGTACTTAGAGTCGGTGAGTAGAAAAGAACGTGATTTTCCTTAAGTGCACAAAATAATATTATATAAGGATCTTGCAGCGCATTGTATGCTTTTCCCAATCTATTGTGTTTCCCCTTGGATCCTTTTTCTCACCAATGACAATACAAGTCGTCGAGGTTTCCCGAGTCACCCCGGCTCCTGGCTCTGCTAACTCGCTCACAATCCCGTTGACTTTCTTCGATCTACCGTGGCTAGTGTTCAACCCAGTCACGCGACTCTTTTTCTACGAGCTCTCCGAGTCGTCGTCTCGCGAGCATTTCCACTCCTTCATCGTCCCTAAGCTCTCCCTCTCCCTCTCCCACGTCCTCCGAGACTACCTCCCTCTCTCCGGCCGCATCACATGGGACCCAAACGAGCCCAAACCTAGCATCGTCGTCTCTCGAAACGACGCCGTCTCCTTGACCGTCGCTGAAACTGACGCTGACTTCTATCTTCTCTCCAGCTATGGACTACGTCCAGCTTCCGAGTTGCACACCTTACTTCCCGAGCTACCTGTCTCCGAGGACTCAGCCACTGCCCTGTCTCTTCAAGTCACGTTGTTCCCGGGCCGAGGATTCTCCATCGGCGTCGCCGCACACCATGCCGTTTTAGACGGAAAAACGTCAACCATGTTCATCAAAGCTTGGGCTCACCTTTGCAAACAAGAAAACGGAGGAGCCGTTGTCTCATTACCGGAGACTCTAACTCCGTCTCTTGACCGGTCGTTGATCAAAGATCCAACGGGAAGACTCGACGAGGAGATGGTCAAGATCGTGAGGTCTCTGAAACGAGACGAAACCAACTCGGGGAGCAGAAGCCTGAGCCCTATCCCCGCATGGGTAAGCGGAGACGACGTCGTCTTCGCCACGCTCGTGCTGTCACGCGGCGACGTGGAGAGACTCCGGGAGCGAGTCAAGAACGGGAGCCAGCTCCATCTGTCGACGTTCGTCATCTCCTACGCTTACATATGGACGTGCCTCGTGAAGGCGCGTGGAGGAAACATGGAGAGACCCGTGAGTTTCCTCTTCGTTGGAGATTTCAGAGAGCGGCTCGACCCGCCTCTCCCCTCGACGTACTTCGGGAACTGCATGTTTCCGGCGGGTAGCTACAACAGCTACACGGCGGCGGATTTTGAGGGAGAGGGAGGGTTCGTGACGGCGGTGGAGATCCTCAGCGGTTTGGTGAGAGGGTTGAGTTCGAAAAAGATAGAGACGGTAGCTGAAGAGTTCAAGATTAGTTTTGATTGCTTGGGCGTGACGTCACAGTTCGGGTCGTTAGCCGGGTCGAACCGGTTGGGTGTGTACGAGTCGGATTTCGGGTGGGGAAGACCGGTTAAGGTTGATGTTGTGTCCATTGAAGGAGAGAGACTGTCAATGGCAGAGACACGTGATGAATCAGGTGGCATCGAGATCGGAATGTGCATGAAGAAGGCTGACTTGGACATTGTCCTTACTTTGTTCAACAGTGGTTTACTAGACTAATAAACTCTGTTTTGTTTCATACAAAACTTTTTCAAATAAGGTTTTAAGCTCATTGAGTTGTTTCTTGTCTCCTGTGATATTTTTGATTATTACTCCAAACCATAATAAGTGTTATTGATATGGTTATTACAACAAACTTTATTTATGAACACTAGCATTTGGATGAATAATAAGGTGTTGAAAGTGTCTTGCAATCGTTGCCCACGGTTTTACTGCTAATACTTTGATGCTTTTATAAGATTGAAGAACAGTTTCAAATTGTGAGTTTTCAATCTTTTTTTATTGTAAGGAGTATCAAAAGTGGCATTGTCAATAGTGTTAGGGAAGATTCGTTCATTGATTATTCTCGGCAAATTGAATTATTTTCTTTGGCTTCTAGCGGCGACATCATCTTTAAATTCTTGGACCTTATTACCAAACAATTCAAAGTTGTCATGACATTAGGAACATGTAGTTACCCACAAAACAAAGTATACAACATAAGTTATAACCCTACTCTTAGGGCATCCTCGTTAGCGAACTGGAGGAAAGAGGTTCACAGATAATATTTTTGATTATTTTATTCTTTTTGTTTTCTGTTTTACTAAAAAAAAAAAAAATTAATAATCACGTCAATCGCGGGCCACTACGTGTCGTGGGGCCCACATAATAGTGATGAACCAGGTTCACTAGAACGACCTCACGCGGCGCGGGTTCACAAGAATTAGATTATTTTAATATTTTATTTTTTTGAAAAGCGTGTGAACTCTTCCTTTGATACTCTAAGACCACCCACAATGGGGGATCATAACAAATCCTTAGCGCTAAACCTTAGGTTAGTTTTAATTAAATAATATTAAATTTGGTAATGTAGCTAAGGATTGGTCCGTCGGAAAGGGATTTAAGGATCGAGTCCGTGAGTACGTGTCAATGCAGGAGTGGTCGTCGTCGGTTTAGAGTTGAGTGGGTCGGGCTGAAGGAAAAAAAAAAAGAAAATCATTCTCGACCGAAGGAGAAAAAAAAAGAAGCTCTGCGGCGAAAGGCGATTTCGAAGCGATCTCTCTCTCTCGGCTCGACGAAGGTAAATCCAATCCTCAAAGCCGTTTATTTCTCGATTAAAACAGTTTGCATCTTCTTTGTTGTCCGTAAAGATGGATCTTTTGTTGTTTCGATCGATTTGGGAGAAGTTGTCAAACTAGGGTTTTTTAAAATTTGGGGAAAAATCGATTTCTGTATTATTTGGCTTTGTAGATATAGATTACAAACAATTTTTGTTTCAATCGGAAGTAAATCTTGTCTTTATTTCTTCTTACAAATTTCATATTTTGTTTCAATCGATTAACGGTTTGATTTCAATTTCAATCTGTTCTTATAGAGTTTAGTGTTATCCTTATGTCGATTTCAATCTGTTCTTATACAGTTTAGTGTTATCCTTATGTCGATTTCAATCTGTTTCAATCGATTTAGTTGTGTTCGATTTCAATCTGTTCTTATAGAGTTTAGTGTTATCGTTATGTCGTTTGTTTCGCTGGTTAATGAATGTATATTAATGAATCGACTTGTTGTTTTCAGGTAAACCATAATGGGGCAAGATTACAGTTACAGCCAGCCATCTTCATCATCAAACTCTGTAGACATAACCTCCCTTATTGAAGCAGAAGCTCAGCTGTACGCGGATGAAGCTGAGAGTAGCCACTTCAATGCAGAGCCGCTTCAGTACCAACCGCAACCAGAGTGTGATGATGGAATCCCTAGAACCTGCTACTGTGGTGCGGAGCCAGTTGTCGGCTACTCTACAACTCGTAAAGACCCATACAGACGTTACTTCACGTGCAACAATGCTGAAGATGGTGACTGCCACGTTTGGAAATGGTGGGACGTGGCAGTGATAGAGGAGATGAGGGACATTCAGTGGGAGCTTAGGGAGCTTAAGGGTGCACTTAACGAGAGTGAGCAGAAGGTTGTTATCCTCGAGAAGACAGTAACCGAGTTTACAAAGAAGAAACCAGGAGTGAAGCTAATGGTCTCTACCTTAGTTTTAATAGGGTTGGTGTTACTTATTCTACTTGGTGAGTATCTGGTTCTAAATGAATTGTTTAATCTCTTTTTGGTAGATTATTGATAGTTTCTTCTCATTTGTCAGGAATATTAGGGAAGGCTTCAAAGAACAGTGGCGGACCTCACTTGTTTCTGAAATGAGGTAACCAATTTGCTTTCTTTTCTCATAATGAATAGGCTTAAATGATAAAATCGTCCTCTCTCTTCTGATGTGATTGGCCTTTACTATATGTTCTGTTCCCATATGTGTGTTCTGTAGCTAGTCCTATAAGTCGTATTTAATTGCTTGTGTGTAGGTAGTATTAGTTATGTTTCTGTAAGTAGTTCATTGCCTTAATTAGTTGTAAATGAAACTTAGTACTTAGTTATTTACTTTCCAGCTTTCCAACTGCATAGATTTGATTGCCATTAATTAGTTGTAAGTCATAGAAGGCTTACTTAAGCCTCTGTGTCGCTAGTAGAGTGGCACAGATCAACCATGGCTAATAACTCGTCAAGCTATGTTAACCTACTACAGAGTCAACTTCCAGTTGATCTTGATGCAGCCGAACCTTTATGGTTCGGTAGTAAAGGTCCTGACGAGGCGTATGTGATGTCTGGTAGCGAAGTGCCTGAAGCGTCTGGTGTGAAGTCAACTCCCCAACAATCTGAGAGAAGGAAATGGTCTCCCAAAGAGGATATAATCCTCATTGGGGCATGGCTTAACACCTGTAAAGACCCGGTCGTGAACAATGAGCAGAAAGGTGGAGCATTTTGGAAGCGGATTGTGGAGTACTACAACGCAAGCCCTCTCTTGGTTGGGCAAATACCGAGAGTCCTCCATTCTTGCAAGCAGAGGTGGTCTCGGATTAACGACCACGTTTCAAAGTTTTGTGGTTGCTATGATCGTGCTCTTCGCCAGCAAAGAAGTGGTCAAAATGATGACGATGTGATGAAGGCTGCTTTAGATTCTTTCTTCAATATTATAAACATAAAGTTCACCATGGATCACTGCTGGAGGGAGCTGAGGTATGACCAGAAATAGTGCTCACTGGTTCAGGGTAAGGACACTGTTAAGGAGAAGCGCAAAGTGGTGGACCTCGATGGAGAAGAAGCGGCTGTGGGAGAAGAAGAGGCTAGACCTCCCGGGGTGAAGGCTGCGAAAGCTCTGAAGAAGAAGAAGGATGGCAGAGAGGAGGAGTTGTCAAACTTACATGGCGTTTTACAAATCAAAGAAAAACTCTCAAGGCAAAAGCTCCTTGATCGTTTATTCGCGAAAAAGGAGCCTCTAACTGAGATGGAAACAACTGTAAAACTCAAACTAATGTCTGAATTGCTTTGATGTCTTCTCTGTTTGGTTTCAGGTTATTTCTTTCTTGCTTTGATGTCTTGTCTGTCTGAATTGTTTTGTCTGAATTGATTTGATGTGTTATCTATAACTCTTGTCTTTATTCTCCTTGTTTCAGGTTAATGCTGAAGTTGGTCACGGGTGCACTGAAGGTTGGGCAAGTCACGGGTGCGTTAGGAGTAGTGGAAGTCACGGGTGCTTTGAAGTAGTTCACGGGTTCATCTCTTGCAGTTTATGTAGTATAAGTAGTTCTCGTTTGGCCTTTAGCTTTGTATCAGCTTATCTTTCTTTCCTCTGCATCAAAACTTTTATGTTCTTCTGTTTGCTCGGATATGTTGTAATCTTTTGTTGGACATCTTCTCAACCCGATTTTTCACTTGTAATATCTGGGTGTAAGAAGTCCTTCTCTTGTATCAATATTAACACTTGATTTCGGCTAATGTAAAATGTTATTCTCGTTTTGGAGTTCTCTTGTATCACTTCTCTGTTTTTAATTCTTGTCTTGATAATTATCAATATTAACTCTTGTCTTGATAATTAATCATATTTTAACTCTTGTCTTGATTCACTTGTCTATAATGGTAACAGAGGCTGTGGAGAAACCAGCAGGAGCATTCACCAACATTCTTGTGTCTTAAAAATTTGCTAAGGTTTAATATTACAGAGTAATAAAATTGATACACACATATTTGAGAATTATAGATCAAAAATAAATAAAAAGTTTAGCATATTTGACACTTATAGATAAAAAAAAATAAAGTTATACATATTTGAGACTTATAGATAAAAAAAATATATAAAAAGTTATACATATTTGAGACTTGTAGATAATAAAAAATTATAAAGTTATACATATTTGAGACTTATAGAAAAAAAAAAGTTATACATATTTGATAGTTATAGATAAAAAAAAAAGTTTTACATATTTGAGACTTATAGATAAAAAAAAAAAGAAAAAGTTATACAAATTTGAGACTTATACAAAATTGAGAAACAAATATAAACTTATACAAAATTGAGATAATAAATGAATAACTTATAAATATAATTTCTCAATCAGGATGTCATCATCTTCATCCAATGAAATGGAAGAATTGGAAGAAAGATTGGATGAAGTTTTCGAAGATATCTGTAAAGATACAATCAACAACATTATCGAGGTCCAAACCAAAAAGCAAAAGAAACGAGCATTTATTGAACGTAACCGTGAAGCAGGACACATCCGGTTATGGAATGACTACTTCTCCGAAACTCCCACATATGAGAAACATATCTTCAGACGCCGTTTCCGTATGAACAAAGAATTATTCATGAGTATTGTCTATGCCCTCTCACAGAATGTTCCATTCTTTCAACATAGACCAGATGCTACCGGGAGGCTTGGTCTTTCGCCACTACAAAAATGTACAGCAGCAATTCGTATGCTTTTTTATGGTTCTGCAGCCGACGCGGTTGACGAATATCTCCGACTTGGTGAGAGCACGGCACTTTCGTGTTTACATTATTTCACTGATGGAATAGTACAGTTATTTGGAGAGCAATATCTACGAAGACCCACACCAGAGGATCTTCAATGACTCCTCGATATTGGAGAGAAACGCGGGTTTCCTGGGATGATTGGGAGCATTGACTGTATGCATTGGGAGTGGAAAAATTGCCCAACGACTTGGAAAGGACAGTACGCCCGTGGATCAAACAAACCGACAATTGTCTTAGAGGCTGTAGCTTCACAAGATCTTTGGATATGGCACGCTTTTTTTGGTCCTCCAGGTACCTTAAACGATATTAATGTCCTCGATCGATCTCCTGTTTTTGATGACATTATAGAAGGTCGAGCTCCAAGGTTAGAGTACGTGGTCAACGGACACAAGTATAAGTTGGCTTACTATCTCACAGACGGTATATATCCAAAATGGTCAACATTTATCCAATCAATCTCATGTCCTCAAGGTCCTAAAGCACGGTTATTTGCTAAAAAACAAGAAGCAGCCCGAAAAGATGTGGAACGGGCCTTTGGAGTTTTGCAAGCTCGATTTGCGATTGTCAAAAACCCGGCTCTTACATGGGACAAAAAAAAGATAAGGAAGATTATGCGAGCATGTATCATAATACACAATATGATAGTCGAAAATGAACGCAATGGATACGCTCGCATCGACATTTCGGAATTTGAAGAAGGAAGTGTCACCAGAAGTTCACACGTGGAAACCCAAACCGAAATGCCTACAAATCTGAATAACATATTTGTCAATCAGAACGAGAGAGAACTTCGGGATATCCGTATACATGAATCACTGAAAAAAGATTTAGTTGAGCATATTTGGAATAAATTTGGTGATGAATAATTATTGTATCTTTATGTATATTGTATTTTTATGTTTAATTATTGTATTTTTTATGTTTAATTATTGTATTTTCTTTTATTTCTTGAATAAAAAATAAAATATTTCACTTTTAAAAAAAATATTTTTTTATTTCTAAGAATTCCTAATTCGGAATCACCATTGGATACACTTTTTAGACTAAGATCCTTAACTATTCAAAAAAAAAAAAAGTAAACTAATCATTAAGGATTCCACAATGGGTGTCACCATTGTGGATGCTCTAATGAGGATGGCCTAATATAAGCACGCTTTATTTTAGTTGCACATAGACCTTGTCAGTAATTATCTCTGTATGAAATCTTGTAATTGCAAACTGTAGAGCTTGAAATCTTGTAATTGCAAAATGTCGTGCCAGAGTGATGAAATTCGGAAACAATCAAAACTAGAGGCTAGCCTCGTGTGATTACTACTTTCAAACATTGCCCAAATTGGAGGTACGAATTGGATAATCAGTCACTGAAATCAGTTTGCACAAGCAAAACTCTCTGGATTATATGTCATGATCGAGAGAGGAAGGAATTAAAAGAAGAATAGAAGTCACCGACAAGAAAGTTCATGCACAGGAGGACGAAGAAGCATTGCGAGATTATAAAAATAGCCATCTCGGTGACACCAATGACTCCAGATGTTTTTATGGAGGCTTCTAGTGAATGTTAGTGTTAGTAAGTAAATAATTATTTTAAAGCAAATATACGGACTTCTCCCTACTAGTTTAATGGTGGTTACAGCTCACTTTGTTTATGCAGACTAGCATTTAAGTATATACTAGATTTTGATCCGCGCTTTCAAAGCGCGGGTTTATTTTCCTTTATTTTTTCTAAATTGACAAATATTTAGTAAATGTCATATTTTCATATATTTGTTTTTTTATAAAAGACTTAAACTTTTTATCTTTTTTTTATCGTGTTTCATTTTAAATGAGTATAGGTCTGAGTAAAATATTCGGATCCGAAGAAACAATCCGAAACCGACCCGAAAATCAGGATCCCGAACCCGATTAGACCCGGGGTAGATATTCGAATGAGTTCTAAATTGCTGTATCCAAAGAACCGGTCCCAAATCCGCCTCGAACCGAGAACCGAATGAATATCCGAAGATATCCGAAATGTGAATATATATCTTAAAATATATGTTTTAATTATATTTATAATTATTTTAATATTTTTAAATTAATATTATAAGTTAACCATAGTAGTTATTTTCGGTACTTTTGAGTATTTTTTGGGTAAAATATGATAGTTTGGATTAGGTCTGGGCAAAAAATCCAAATCCGAAAAACCGAACCGAATCCGATCCGAAAAAGTAGCATCGAACCCGAACCGAAATTGATTAAATATCCGAACGGGTTCAAAATTTCGGTATTTAAAGAACCGAAACCGAACCCGATCCAAACCGAAATATTTTGGGTACCCGAATGTATCCGAAATAAATTTATATACTTAAATATATACATTATTTTTATATATAATGTATATTAAAAATATTAAAAATATATAAGATACCTTTAAGTTTTCCAAAATACTCGGAAAATATATGCAAATAGTCAAAAGTAAATGTTTAAAATAGCTAAAGTATACTGAAAACACCAAAATAGTTAAATATCTATTGATTCTTTATCCAAATATTAAAAGAAAACCAATTTATATGTTAAATTAAGGTATTTTGATATATATGTTATGAAAATTTATATGTAATATATTATTTTTCTTATAGATTTTGAAATTTAAAGTATATAATGAATTTTGAAAATTTAAAAAAGTGGCAAAATGGATTATCCGAACCCGAACCGAACCCGAACCGAAATTTAGAAATATCCGAATGGGGCGGAAATTTTTGACCCCGAAAATCCAAAACCCGAATGGACTGAACCGAAACCCGAATGGGTATCCGAACGCCCAGCCCTAGTTTGGGCTGATTTCTTAATCGGCCCAAGAAAGATATGATGTGGACAGTGGGCAGGATAAGAAAAAAATGACCCAATATAGATATATTATTAATATTACTTAATTGTCCTTAATGAAATATGCAATGTTTGTTAAGAAAAGGGTATTTTTAGTAAAAAGCACAATATGATCCTGCTTTAATAGTATAGATTTGATCATAAAAAGGCAAGTATTGGATATTTGTACTCTCTGAGTGTTTGGATGAACATAAAACTATTGTAAGAATCTTATTATCACTGGTGACAGTGCTGCCGCTAATATGCTTGCTCTTACAAAATTCAAGAACACATCCAAATCTTATATCCTTAGTCTTCTAAGAGATTATTAGTAATAAGCATTGACGCGCAATAGTGATGATAGAGATCACCTCTTTTGAAACCCGAAGACTTTTCCCTCGACAGAAGCATCACCTAGTTAGTCTTTAGCACATGATACTCACGTGCTCACAATAACCCACTTTTTATATAACTAAAAGTGTTTGCAAGCTTAAACCTCTTCTTCATTTGACTCCACTTAAACCTTATCTCTAACGTGTATTCTTTCAAACCAAGTTCCAGATCTCTTCATGTTGAAACATATCCAACAATTATAAGGATCAGTGTCTGAATGACAATACAAGTCGTTGAGGTTTCCCGAGTCACCCCAGCTCATGACTCGGACTCGGCCAACTCGTTAGCACTACCGTTGACTTTCTTCGATATACCATGGCTAGTGATCAGCCCAGTCAAGCGAGTCTTCTTCTACAGTCTCACCGAGTCCGAGTCGACTCGTGAGCATTTCCACTCCTCCATCCTCCCTAAGCTCAAGCTCTCCCTCTCCCTTGCCCTCCGCAGCTACCTCCCTCTCTCAGGCCGCATCATCTCCGACCCAAAACCGACCATCATCGTCTCCCCAAACGACGCCGTTTCACTGACCGTCGCAGAAACCGACTCTGATTTCTCTCTTCTCTCCGGCTTCGGACAACGTCCAGCTTGGGAGTTACACACTCTCATCCCCGAGTTACCTCTTTCCGATGACGACTCCTCGGCCACGGTCTTATCCCTTCAGATCACCTTGTTCCCGGGCCAAGGATTCTCCATCGGCGTCACCGCACACCATGCCGTTTTAGACGGGAAAACGTCAACCATGTTCGTCAAAGCTTGGGCTCACTTTTGCAAACACGAAAACGTTGTCGTTCTACCGGAGACTCTAATTCCTTCTCTTGACCGGTCCTTGGTCAAAGATCCCACCGGACTCCTCCACGAGCAGATGATCAAGCTCGTGAGATCTCTCACCGACGACGGCAAAATCATCGCGAGCAGAAACCTGAGTTCTTCCCCCGCTTGGGAACGCGGAGACGACGGCGTCTTCTCCACGCTCGTGCTGTCGCGCGGCGACGTTGAGAGACTCCGGGAGCGAGTCAAGAACGAGTCGGGTCAGAGTCAGAGTCAGCTCCTCCACCTGTCGACTCTCGTCGTCGCCTACGCTTACGTGTGGACGTGCCTCGTGAGGGCGCAAGGAGGCGACGCGGAGAGGCACGTGAGTTTACTCTTCGTCGCCGACTTCAGGGAGCGGCTCGACCCGCCGCTCCCGGCGACTTACTTCGGGAACTGCATGTTTCCGGCGGGTTGCTTCGACGGGAAGACGGCGGGGGATTTCGCGGGAGAGGGAGGGTTCGTGGCGGCGGTGGAGATACTCAGCGGTTTGGTGAAAGGGCTGAGGTCGAGAAAGATAGAGACGATCGCGGAGGAGTTCAAGATTGGTTTTGATTGCGTGGGCGTGACGTCACAGTTGGGTTCGTTATCCGGGTCGAACCGGTTGGGCGTGTACGAGGCGGATTTTGGGTGGGGAAGACCGGTTAAGGTTGATGTTGTTTCGATCGAAAGAAACACGATTTCGATGGCGGAGAGACGTGACGAATCAGGTGGCATTGAACTCGGACTGTGCATGAAGAAGGCTGAACTGGACGTCGTCCTTGCTTTGTTCAACAGTGGTTTGCAAAACTAATAAACTCTGTTTTGTTTCCTAACAAAAATTTCAAATAAGGTCTCTTGTGATGCTTTTTGATTATTACTCCAACCACATAATAAGTGTTATTGATGATATGGTTATTACAACAAAGCTAGCATTTGAGGAAGATTATCAATTTATCATTAGTTTTAAGCATGTCAAAGTTGTCTTGACATGAGGATGTAGTTATCTACAAAACAAAGTACATAACAAAGTTATAAACCTTACCATTCTAACCACCACAAAATCTTCAAACCCCACAGCAGAAAAAAAAAGAAGAAGAAAAATTGGACCGGACCATACATATTCATTGTAGAAGCTCAAATCAAAACATGATTTAATACATACAAGTGATATGGAAGGCATGACACTTAGTTTGTGTGTTATGCCAACTGCCAAGTACTTGTTTGAGACAAGTTGTTTATGATTCTGCTTAGAAAGAAGATATAATCCATTTGAAAAGCTCGCCACCTATTCTATATATCTGCAATGAGTACAATAAGTACACAAGTACAACAAACACGTTGACCACCTTCTATATCTTTTGCTATGGAAAACAACATCTTGAGGTTTAGGTGTGAAAAAAGCAAAGCTTTCTGGTCCTTCTTTCTAGTTTTGTCTTCTAGATTCCAGGGGACCAATATTCACAACTATGTTGACCAGGAAAATCTGTGTAGAGGTTTTGGAGTAAAGCAAAAGAAGTGGAAAGCCACATGCCTTGTGCTTTAAGTTTAGATGTGTTGAAAAATATGAGTTTTTCTTCATTTACTTTTAAGCCAAGCCAATACGAAACCCCACAATTGTCCTTAAATAGTCCGCTTATAAATCCAAACCATGTATCATCTACTACAAACCAAACATGTTTGCATAGAATCTTATTACTTAACTAAACAAACAGGAAAAAAAAAACTCTCTCTTGGCGTTTCTTTAAAAGCATAATAAGATGAATAAGCTCTTCATTGTTTCTCTCTTGGCTCTGTTAATGGTAACCTCTTATCGAGCTGCAGGAGAAACAGCTTATAGAGAGCTTGACATTCTCGGAGAGCTTGAGAACCTCGACGTGCCTCAGGATGATATTGACGATGATGTGAACTTCTTTGATTTCTCTTTGTTTACAAGCCAATTTTCTGGTAAGAATCTGGTGAATGTAGATAGCTTCGGTGCAGCTGGAGATGGAGTTTCTGATGATACTCAGGTGCGTTTGTCATCTTTATTATATGCTCGAAATAGATACACAAAGCCTCCAAAACCACTACTTATCTGATGCAATGTTCTTATTACAATCAGGCATTTGTAAGTGCATGGAAGATAGCCTGCTCTGCACCAAGATCCGTGTTATTGGTTCCACAAGGACGAAGCTATCTAGTAAATGCAACGAAATTCAATGGTCCATGTCAAGAAAGTTTGATTATTCAGGTCAAGTTTTTTCATTTACATTTTAAGTTCTTAATTCTTTATTGAGCTGATACATGTTAGATATACACAACATATTACTCCATTGTATCTTTATGCATATTTTGAACCTTGCTTTTTATAGATTGATGGAACAATAGTGGCACCAGATGATCCCAGCCAATGGAACCCGAGATTCCAAAGGGTTTGGCTCGAGTTTTCCAAACTCCAAGGAGTTGTATTCCAAGGAAACGGAGTTCTTGATGGCTCAGGTACCAAATGGTGGGCTGCTTCTTGCAAGAAGAACAAATCAAACGTAACATCTTCTTCTATAACATAAGTTGAACATTTCTTCTAGTTCTAAACTTCAAAAAAAAAAGTCTGACACGTATCTTTCTTGTTTTCTCTTATAGCCTTGCATAGGTGCACCAACGGTATGATTTTGTTTCTGCTTTTGTGTTCATCTACCGCTAATTTTTCTGTTCAACTAAGCTCTTGATATATACATACAGGCACTAACTATAGAATCAAGTTCAAATGTGTATGTGAGAGGCCTAACAATCCGTAACAGCCAACAGATGCATTTGATCATAGCTCGGTCGAATACAGTTAGAGTCTCTAGAGTTATGGTCACATCTCCAGGAGACAGTCCAAACACTGATGGAATCCACATTACCGCATCAACTAATGTTATAGTCCAAGACTGCAAAATCAGCACAGGTTCTTCCCCAAATCATATGCTACACTGTTATGATAGATAATATTAAACTCATAAAACTATACCAAACTTAATAAACAGGAGATGATTGCGTCTCAATTGTGAATGCAAGCTCTAGGATAAAGATGAAGAAAATCTACTGTGGACCAGGTCATGGAATCAGGTAAAAACCATCTCTAACCTTGTCAAAACACTTTTCAAGATTTCTTACATGCATTCTTGATCTGCAGCATTGGAAGCCTTGGAAGAGGAAACTCTACAGCAACCGTATCAGCTATTGTGTTGGACACTGCGGTTTTAAAGAACACAACTAATGGTCTAAGAATCAAGACATGGCAGGTAACAATCTCAAGCTCTTGACCCTTGCTTCGTTCTTTATACTTTTGGTTCCTGAGAGCTATGGTAAATCTTCAAAACAGGGTGGTAATGGTTACGTAAAGGGTGTACGTTTTGAGAACGTAGAGATGCATGACGTTGCAAATCCAATTATAATCGATCAGTTCTACTGTGATTCACCATCAACTTGTCAAAACCAGGTTTCTTTCTTCTTCACTAAACCATTGACTCAAGAAACCACAAGAATCTTTAATCATTTTTAATTTTGCAGACATCGGCAGTTCACATAACGGAGATAATGTACAGAAACATAACCGGAACCACAAAAAGCAAAAACGCCATCAAGTTTGCGTGCAGTGACGCAGTCCCTTGCAGCCACATTGTACTCAACAACGTCAACTTGGAAGGTAATGATGGAAAAGTTGAAGCGTATTGTAACTCAGCTGAAGGGTTCGGTTATGGAGTGGTTCATCCCTCTGCTGATTGTCTGGATTCACATGACGATAAGAGCTTGGACCAAACTCAGTATTTGTCGGAAACTGTTTTGGTCGGTGAAGATGCTCTAAATGCTCACGACGAGCTTTAAGGTGACCGGATTTTGACGGCTGTAGTAGTGAGAGGGTTGCTGTACACGTAATATAGCTGTACCAATTCATCTTAGCAACTGACATATATTTATATATAGCTTCTAAATGAAGCACATACAATGAGATTGACAAGCATTGTAGTATTTGGTATAATAAAATAAATAATCTATCTATTTTTGTAACATCCCGGTTTGTAGCATTGTAGCCGAAAATGCATTTATCTTTTCGGCTACACATCGAAAAAAATAGATAGATTATTCGAAAGAAATACATCGAAACAAATAGCCAAAACGAAAAAGACAAAAGAGAAACTGATAGTGCAGTGCAGTAAAAAGAAACCTAAAACATCATGAAGTTAGTTGACGGTTTCCACATACATCAAGACTTGGGAGTTGGTTAGTACAAAATAAAATCATCAAACTCACGACAAACTCTTTTGTAAAATAACACGATAGAGATTCTCTATAAAATATACAGTGCAAAAACTGCTTCCTATGCTTGTTTGGATCATGTCTGGAACTGTGATTGCACACTTGGTCTATCCGTACCACGAATGGTATACTTTTCATATACTCTTTCTCGGTTCTCTGTCCACCATGCCTCCGCTTGTTGCTCCTTGAATCTTCTCCGGCTGCAAACAAACAAACAAACAAAAACACATTGGTGTTTTTATCTAATCTCTAAAATGCATTGGAGATAAGATTCTGTTAGAATGTTACCTAAAGCGCACACGTTTGAGATCTCTAGTTCCATCTCCTAGTGCCAGTAGTGTGATATAAACACCAGGCTCATACTGTTCAATCCACTCAGCCTCCACTTGAGAAGCATTTGAAGTTGCTACCGAGCTTCTCGAGTTCCTGCGAGTGTCACCATCCTCTGAGAAACCATTACTGTGTCTAACACCGTCGCTTTGAAGCTCATCTCTTCCCGTGCTTGCATCTGTGTTTCTTGGCGACTGAGAGCTTCTCCAGAGTCCATTCATCGAACGCGAGGGAGGAGGGGTCAAAGGCGATGCAAGAGAGGAGGTGTCGCTCGTTGAATCAGATCGTGATGAACGCTGCTGTCCCTTTGCGTTAGCAAAGTGAAACCCGTTCAGTAAATTAGTTGTTCTTGTGATCTCTGCTTCGTGAGCACCGGGTGGTAGCAGCTTCACTATATCCTTCAGCTGTGGAAAGATCAAAAAACCTTAAATCATGTTAATGAGAGTCACAAGAAAGAGAAACACAGATAAGAGACTAACCTGTGTTGTGAGAGATTTTATAACTTCTTTTGCAGCTTCTGATTTGGCGGTTTCTTCTGATGCAAGTTTCATTGCTTCTTGTGCTTTCTTCACAGACTTCTGGACTTCAAGTTCTTGGACCTCACATCTCTGCCTCAAGCTCTCAGCCTAGACAACATCCAAGATTCTTTTATTTAAAAACAAACAATTTTTATTATTAGGCCTGCGGATTCGGTTTTAGATACGGTTTCGGTTTTAAGTTTGGTTCGGTAGGGTTTTGAAAATGAGTCGATTTTTGGTTCGGTTTTCACTTTTTAAATAAAAAATAACCGAAATTAGCCAAAAGAACCGAACTAACCGCAGATAACCAAAAACACGAATTATCCGAAAATATCCTATTTTTAAAAAAATAATTTAAAGAAAATTAACCAAAAAATCAGTTAATTTTTGAAATAAAATTAGACCAAATTACCAATTTTTCGGTTCGTTTCGGTATTGTGGCCAAACTGAATAAACCGGAACCGAAAATATCCGAATCGAAAGAACAAAATAAACCGAAACTGCTTAGTTCACGGGATGTAATGGACAAGTTTACCTGAGCACGTAATTTTACCACTTCCTGGTTCAGAAGCTCATTAGTCTTCTTCAAACTCTCGGTTACACTACTAGCTGAGAAACCAAGACCACCCATCGAAGGAATGGGAGTGACTGAACGAGTAGGACTAGTTCTCCTCGAGAAAGGTGACACAGATCTAGAGTTCCCACCAGATGGAGTCACCGCAGGTTTCGGCGGCACACGCCGCAAGTCCGCCACATTACTCAAAGCATCCCTGAGCTGTGACAAAGGCGTCTGAGAAGTTCTGACAAGAGAGAAAGTCTCCCCTCCTTTCCTTCCTCCTCCTTGTCTAGCTGCTCTGCTATCTAGCTGCTTGATCAAATCTATCTTCGAAGACGGTATTCCAGATCTAGCCAGCCTCAGCTCAGCTTTATCCAACCTGTCCTTATTCTCACCGGAGAGACGCGGCATCACGCTACCCTCCGAGGCTTTGCTCAGCTTGGAGTAACAAGAATCGCAGACGCGGTAAGGCTTCCCTGGATTAGGAGCCAGGGAAGCCTTCAGCGACTTCTTGGAGCTGCACGAGTGGCAGTGGACGAGGCCACAGTTGTAACAGTTGTGGCTCTTCTTGGTGAACCCGAACGCCTGCTTACAAGCCGAACACTGAGTCTGCTCGGCACCAGAAGCCCACTTATGAAGACATATCGCCGCCGTGAAGTTATCACCGCACGCAATGTACTTGACATGTCTGTCTCTCAGCGCCTCTACGAGAGTCGGCGCGTTACGGTCCTCCACGTCACCGTGTCCTAGTCTCCCGTTAGCACCTCTCCCCCACGTGAACACCTCGTTCCGAGATGTTAGCACCGCTACATGATAAGCTCCGCAAGCTACTTCTTCGACGCAGTCGTTGCTCAGTCTTCCCTCTACTAAGCAAGGAAGCTTCCCGTCACCAGTGGGGTTAGGGTTCCCTAGCTGACCGTAGACAGTACTCCCCATGGTGAACACTCTCCCTGATGTGGTTAACCCAACCGTTAAGCTATGTCCACACGCAGCTTTGTGAAAATCATAGTCGATGAGAGCTGACACGCATGTAGGTTTGAGCCTAGACTCTTTATCTCCGTGACCGAGACGGCCCTTGTCACCATCACCCCACGTGAACAGCTTCCCTGATGACGACGAACTCGACTGAGTCGCCGTCGTCACAATGACTTCCACCACCGCAGCAGAATGCCACACACCACATGCCACAGCAACAGTCTTCAAACCAGACAGAGACTTGACTTCCCTCGGGTAAAACACAGTCTCTCTATCACCGTGTCCTAAAACACCAAACGTACCATCTCCAAAAGTGAAGAGATGTCCCGTGGACGTTATCAAAGCAGTGTGCCACGGTCCGCACGACACAGAAGCTATTCTAAGACCTTCGAGAGGACCTGATACTCTCTTAGGTATCCAGTGACTCACGTCCGTCCCGTGCCCTAGAAGCCCCGCGTTGTGTGTTCCATCTCCCCACGTGTAAATCTCTCCGGACATCGTGACAGCGCACGTGTGGAACTCACCGCACGCGACGAAGTCAACGCTAGAAACTGCTAGAGACTCGATGAGCTGCGGTGGTCCCCCGGTAACGTCTTTCCCCATCCCGTGGCCGAGACGTCCTCCTGACTCTTCTCCCCACGTGAACACCTCGCCTTGCCTAGACACTAGAGCAGCGTGCTTGACACCGCACGATATCTGATGGACATCGAGAACCACGTTGGACTCTAACGGCTTTGGAACCAGAACGTTAGACTTCGAACCAACAACGCAACCAGCATTATTCTTATCAGCCCTGACATTATTATTACTATTACCAGATGGAACTTCACCCCAGAGATAGACATCACCTAGAGCATCACGATCCTCCGGACCAGAACCGTGGCTTGAGGTGCTCTGAGCACTAGAGACACTAACGCGGAACACGTCTGTTGAAGGTCCTCGTACTGACATGTTGGGACTACCTGATGGTGCCACATGTGACCTCTCGGAACTGACGGAGTTCTCGGTTCGGATGGACTTTGAGAAAGTGGTTGAAGTGTAAGGAGTAGTGTCAACGCTGTTGAAATCTCGTGAGGCACAAACCGAGCTGTTTGTAGGACTGCCTAATGTCAAGTCTCTGCTATCCTGAAAAGAAAAAAATAAAAAACAAATGAGACTTACTTCGAGAAGAGACAAAAATGCTTTATTACTTACAGCAATGGAGAGGCCGTCGCTCCAGCCGTCGATTTTGGCGCGGCCGCCCTGACCAGATATCAGAGCTTTAAGGCCAGCTATCCACACCTCAGCCTCAACTTTGTCCTTGCAAATCTGATAAACCAAAGGCAAACCACTTTTCACCTACAGAGGTAGATGATGAGAGAGTGAGTGACTTAAGTTTCTCATTAAACTAACCACGTCAAGAGTCCGCTTCCTATTGGAGTAAATGAGAGAGAAAGATAAATAGTCCTTGTCAGGGCGAAGGTAACGTTGGAAAACAGCCTGATCATATATTAAAAAACATATCATCAAAAGTTCATAATATGTTACTAAAACAAAGTAAAATGTCAATTTTGCTGTTTTTGGAAAAAAAGAAAGTAGAATTTAAAGAGAGAGGTTACAGTTCTTTGGCCAGGAACAATCTTAGATACAGTAGATAACTTCAAACGTTTTTCTCCACCGTTTGAGATCCATATCAAAGAGGTCTCATCCTGCAAAATAACATGTCCAAGGTGGGTCAGCTATCAAACATGATGCAATATAGAAAACAAAAACTGTACAAGCAAGTAGCAGGAAGGAGGAGGAGGTCTAGTCTTCACTCTTCACCGCTTAAACCAAATGTATACATATTGAAAAGCAGACTCACATTGGAGAGTCTAAAGGGACAGAACTTAGGCTTTCCTTTCCGACCATACTTCAAGAGCTGAGCACCTTTCTTCAACGCAATCAGAGCCTGCAAAATAAAGGCAGAGTCTTTTTTGAAGATCTTGTGTGAGAAAATATACAATTTTGTTTCAGAAAAAAAAAATAATCTTTTAATTAAATAAAACTCTATTTTCAAAAAAGCGAAATTGGACTGACATTTCAGACAAGCATCAACAAAAGACAAAGGTCATCTGTTTCATCAAGACATAAGAGACAGGGGGGCAAAGAGAGGAGTAGTACCTGTTCGATGTCGCGCTCGAAACTACCGTAGCTCACGAGATCAGCCATTCCATGAGAGAGAGGTAGTAAAACCTAAAAGCAGAAACCCTCTACGATCGCAAAAGGGAGCACCGTTCATCCTAAGCAAACAACACTACTAGGTGAAGTCTCCGCCTTTACAACCATCAATTTCAAGTTTCTATCTTCGCCGGAGCAGGGAAGAATCGCCCGCCGTGAGATAGAGAGAGAGAGAGAAAGAGCGCGCGCGCGAATGAGAGAATCAACTTTCTTCCTCAAACCGGCAACGAAACTAGTCTTTGCCGAGGATATCTACGGACACAGTCAAGGTTGAAAAGTTAAAAAAAAATACTTAAAAACAAAATCAATCTTTATTTTCCACATTTTATTAATTTACATTCTTTTTTTAATAAGATTCTTTTCAGAAAAAAAAACAACTTTTATCATTTGAACTTCTTTCCTTTTGTACATTTTTCACATTCAAAGAAAATGCCAAAAAAAGTGGCAGACTTCTGTAACGGAACTCCTTGTAAATTAGACCTATAATAATATTATTTTTATTGTAGCAATCTAAAAATATATATATTTTACAAGGTGTAATTCTATTGTATTAAAGAGTTGTGATAGTTATTCATTTTACAAAATTGTCACCAAAAAAAAAAAAGAAAAAAAACCGGAGCGGCTGATGGTTATTGAAACCCTTGAAACTGAAATTAGAGGAAGACACGAAGCGGGAGACTTTATGAAGAAATGATTAAAGAAGTATAAAAATGGAAGTCACGATGAGCTTTTGAGTGTGTATACTAAGTCGCGTTATGTATATATTTTTTTTTGTTAGATTATGAAATGAAAGCTAGTTGTCTCGCTGTCTGTTTCTTTCTCTTTCGTGCTCATTGTCTCGTCTCTTTCGCATTTCTTTTTTATAAAAACACGTCGCATCAAAAACACAATGAGAAAACTAGAGTACAGAAGGTTGAAATGTGAAAACTAGCCAGGTTATTAACAGGTTCGCCTTAAAAACTGGAGTTTCTAAACGAAACTAATTAAAACTTGGATTCAAATTTTGACGAAAATAATAAAAAAAATATATTTTCTAACGTGCAAATAATTTTTTTCTAGAGGCTAACCACTTTAAATAGTAAATGGAAAATTAAAGACGATCCTTGCCACTTGGTTTAAAGATTTTGTTAGAACACCAGAAATTATATCATACAGCATTTTGACATTGCTTCCATATATTCTTTATGTTAAAGTGAAATTAGCATAGGCTTTTTGTGTGTGTGTGTGTGCAAATTCCTCTCGATGAAAGCTTTTGTGGATGTAGCAAACTCCTTCGATTCTTCTAGAGATAAAAGCAATACCTTGCTCTGAGAGTCTATTGTGAGTGAAAACAATAGTGGAAAGCGTTATAGTAAGACAACAAAATAAAGAGTTCAACTGACAAAGGCAAAACTTGGTGAGCTTAGGTGGTGGGACAGAACTATTCTCCTTTGTAGTTGCAACTTGCAATAGATGAGTAAATAGCCTATTGCTTCATCTTGAAAGGTACAAAGGCATTGGAACGTTCAAACCCCAATTTGCAAACTGAGGTTTGACAAGTAGCATGTACAGAAGAGCAAGCCCAGAGGAATAGCTCGGTTGATGGTTTATGCATGACAAATTATTCAGAACATAAGGTTTTAGATGATGCGTCTCATTTTGAAACTGAACAAACATGTCTTCTGAAAATGCAATGATTGTGAAGTGTTTGTACTTAGAGGATGTGGTAGGCTGATTGAGTCTTGCAAGTAATAAGAACTTATAAGCGTCCAAATGTAATTGCAAGTGCACATGTGTACTTTATAAATTTGGGGTGTTATTAGTCCTCCAAGAAAAAGAACTATCAGAAACAGATATATGGATTCATGTTGGGCTATGACGAGTTCATTAGAGTTAATTGAAAATATTTCTTAATGAGTGCTTTCTCGTAGTAAATAACACACTGAATTATCATGAACCAATCAATTCTTTTGTGATTCGCCATCAACTTCCCAAAGCAAGGTTTCTTCTGAGTTCTGATCTACCCAAAACCATTGAGTTAAAAATGAAATTTATGCCATGTTTGTTTTTGTACTTAGACATTGCATCTTAGATGTTAGCATTCAGATGTTGTTCCTTTGCACACTACTATTAGCAGCATCAAATATCCATATGATATTTATAGCATTTATTTGAAATATAAAAAAAAATGTAGAGCTTAGATGTTACATTTACATCTCAAAATCAAATTAAATAAATTAGTTATGATAATTGTTATATAATATTTTTATTATAAAATCGTGTTTTTAAAAACTAAAAACTAAACAGAAAAATCGCATTTTTCACCAAATCTGGAAATCACATTACATTGATAATTGACATGGTATTTGGCCAGTCAGCATCAAAGAAGAAACGTTTAGTTCGTTGGAGACGATGAAGTAGCACCTAAAGGAAGGAAGGAGCAATCGCTCACCGCTCACGTGTCACCTAATGATTAGCTAGATAGCACGAGACGAACTACCTGCACTCTCGGTCATGGAAGATTCAAAGGGTAGTTTCGTAGTTTCATTATTTTCTTTTCGTTATTATTAAGCATTAAACCGACGTCGTACAAACCGTTATAAAAAAAAAACAACCATTCCGCTAATCACACCCCCTCTATTCATCGTCGTCGCGCATTTAGCGTCTCTTAAGCAGAGCTCAGTTTCTCCAGAGGTATATGCTTTTCTGATCTGGATCTCTGCTTCGTAGATCTGTGTTTGTGATTTTTTTTGCTGCGGATTCATTTTCATGGTTTGCGAATTTGAGAGGATTGATTCCGTTTTAGGCTTACGATCTCATAATGCGATTAGATCTTGGCGAAACCTAATATACGATAGCATCTAAGACTAAGTGTAGATCTGATGGTTTAAGAGAGATCATGATGGTGTTTGGATCTGCATATAATCTCGTTAAATAGAAAGAATTGAGCAGGTTCTTAGAGAGGCTTTTAATTAACTCTTTCTACGTCGTTGTGGTTTGCAGTTTAAAAAGCAAAAAAAAGGGATGGGGTTGAGTTTCGCGAAGCTGTTCAGCAGGCTCTTTGCCAAGAAAGAGATGAGGATTCTGATGGTTGGTCTCGATGCTGCTGGTAAGACCACCATTCTCTACAAGCTCAAGCTCGGTGAGATTGTCACCACCATCCCCACTATTGGTAATCCCTCTCTCACTCACCTTAACATTCAATGCTTTATTTTTTTTTTAAATTGTAAAAGTATTAATTTAAAACTCTTGCAGGTTTCAATGTGGAAACTGTGGAGTACAAGAACATCAGTTTCACTGTGTGGGATGTCGGGGGTCAGGACAAGGTATATATCAGATATATCCACTTCTCATGATTCTTATCTTATCTGTAAACTTAACTTTTTTTTTTTTGGTTTGGTTTTCAGATCCGTCCTTTGTGGAGGCACTACTTCCAGAACACTCAGGGTCTGATCTTTGTCGTCGACAGCAACGACAGAGACAGAGTTGTTGAAGCTAGAGATGAACTTCACAGGATGCTCAATGAGGTCCCTAATTAAACTCCTTGCACAGAATGGTTTATAGACTAGATGTTTCATCATATACCCAATTCAGAAAGTCTTATACTTTCCTCTTTTTTTTGAAGGATGAGCTGCGTGATGCTGTGTTGCTTGTGTTTGCCAACAAGCAAGATCTTCCAAATGCCATGAATGCAGCTGAAATCACAGATAAGCTTGGCCTTCACTCCCTGCGTCAGCGTCACTGGTAAAATAAACATATATACCCTCCTAACAAGTCCTCTGAAACTTAAAAACCATTGCTTTTTTGTTCTTAAGTTTTATGTCTTTCTTTTGCAACCGACAGGTACATTCAGAGCACATGCGCCACTTCAGGTGAAGGACTCTACGAAGGTCTTGACTGGCTGTCCAACAACATCGCTGGCAAGGTAACATAAGTTTACAAATAAAACCAAACCTATCGATATTTTGTTTCTCCTTTTCTGCGACGCTTATCTTATCTCCCTCGCGTTCCTCCTCCTTACGCAGGCTTAATGAAGTGAAAGCAGCATTGCATCGAGAGATGATTCTTCCTGCTGTATGTTGGTAAAGTTTCTGGATGCAAGAGAGAGATTATAAATATTATATGAACCTTTTTGCTACTGGCTTTATGAATGTTCTGGTTGTGCAAGTAGTAGATATGTACCTAAAAACTTACGAGCATGAGCCCCTTTTAAATAGTTTTCGTGTTGTTCACACCTGGATTGATGATTGAATGTTATTGCTTTCTTGCTATCACGTATTTTCATTTGCAACATAATAACATAAAGTCTTTGGTCTTGTTGGATATTTTGTTCATATCTATTAGTCCTTTTTCTAGATAGAGCAGTGGCTGTAAAACCTTTTCAGTAAAGAATTGATATATCGTATCTTAGGACAACAGGCATATATGTTGTGTCACATAAAATCACGGACTGGTTACAGTTTCCTGGAAGAATTGAATCAGCAAATATTGTTTCGCCGTCTCCTTGATGTTCTTCTGTGTGCAGCCCATCTTTCTTTTATATCTCCGGGATTCACAGTGAGTTGCTCATCCAGCGACTGACTATCATCCGTCTCTCCGGCTGCCAAACGCTTGCGGATCTTAGCGGTCTCAGCCAACAAGTCATGGATGAGCATCTCTGTTGTCTTGGCTGTGATGCCTCTCAGGTACCAAGAAATGGGAGGTGGTGGAACGATCGCCGGCTGTATAAGCTGGTCAAGCGTCACCTTTGAACCGACCCTCCCTTTACCTCCAGTGCACTGGTCATACTCCTCCAGTGTTTTCGGTTTCAGACGATCGCACATATGCTCGTCCACAAACAAAGGCTTTACTTTCCAGTTTCCTTCGAATCTCTTCATGAACCCGCTCTTCACTTGCTTGAATCTCATCTGCAGAAAAAAAAACCATTTCTTTTTCACAAACCATTTAAGAAAAAAGAGTTAAAAGACTCTTGTCTGTAGTCTTACAGAGTGGTCTGCTCGGTTCTGATCCACCAGGACATGAACTGAGATTGTTCCAGACCACCAGAGAAATCTCCACAATGCTGCTTGTTCCACTTCCACCACTTGCCTTAATCCTTCATCTACCACTACTTTCCGGGACAGAACCTCCTGCAAAATGAAGATCACAGTGGATGAAGCTGGTGAATCTGGAGCTTAACCTCTAATGGATGAAGAAGGTAATATAGAAGTACCTTGATATTCTTGAAGACCCTTCTATTGTCAGGGTCAATCACAATGTTATAGACTGCGTCAGGGGGTAAACCAACGTCCACCTCGGCTTTGAGATTGCAAAGCGACCCTTTTGGAATACTCACCTGCCAAGATTTATTTATCAAACTGTCATAAAACAAGATTCTCTCACTAGCGCTGAAAAGACCTGCTAGTGAATCACCTTAATGACTGGGGGTTGATCAGTCCACGAAGTGTTTCCTCTCCAACTATCTAACTGTTTCTCCAGGTCAATTTGTATGGAGTTATATGAAATTTCATTATCTTGCCTCCAAGAAGAACCAATCCCATGCTTATCAGCCGTCAAATTCTTCAGCTGGGACTGTGACAAAGAGCGGAACACGCTTCTTCTTTGTCAGTACCTTGAAAGGATAACAACATCACAGGACATTGAAAGCATGTTCGAAACCAAATTATAACCTTAACACGGGCATGGAGCTTCTGAGAGAGCCCAACGAATTTAGAGAATGCAGGATCAAACACACTTGAGACCACATTTCTCTTGGTGTCTGAACCACTATTGTTAACACTAGCCTTTCCCATTTATGTCTTGAATAGTGTACAAGGCACTGGAACAATAAAAAGTTAATCATCATGGGACATGGCTAAGAAAAACTCAACTTGATCATCAGAACCAATAATAGCCCAGACTGAACAAAACATGAGCTCAAGCCAATTCAGACATTTAAGAAAAACATGAACAAAGAACTACTGAACATCGTCTTTAGGATGAATAAGTTAATCACACAATCAAAGTAAAGCTGACAAATTAATATTTTCCTTAATTACAGTAAAAGCAAACTTTATTTTACCCACGACGACGAAAGCACTTGACAATCTGTAAAATCACTATCAGATCTGAAGCAGATAATTAAAAGCAAGAGACTGAGAGCTTTTTGTTTTCTCCGACAATCCTCACCGAGATCGAGAGAGGATACAGGCCGCGTGATCTTCCCAACAGCGATCGACAAAGCGGTAAAAAGGAAGAAGCGCTTCTTCTATAGTGGTCCAGTCGTGTGGAAGCTTTATGTTTGGTGTTTGGTCATGTGATACACATGTTATGCCATGGACGAACGAAGAAGATTGCGATGCGACGGTCCTAGAGTGGCCAACCTTGCAGACAAAAGAGACCATTGAGGAACACGGTTGCCACGTGTCGTTTTCTAGCTGGTCTTATCGCGGAAAAAGAGATGGTTAACGTTGAATTTCTCGCCACGCTGTCCAAGTACTGCGTGCCGTTTTTTTGGCGAATACGTCATCGATGATGAGAGAGACTCCTTTTGCTCGTTCTTTAATTTTTTCTTTTAACATAACTTTTCTTATTTTATTAACTTGAACCAAGTTCTTTTTGATTTTCTCAAGAAGGTATTCATAAATCTAAAGCATTTTTTTTTGTATATGTTTAATGTAGAGATTGGCTAGTTAAATCGTATAGAAGGGAAATAAAATTGCAACACACACAAAATCTCTAACAGATTTTCAATAACAATTAGTTATTGGTAAAAGAATAAAGAAATTCAATAACAGACTATTGAAGATGTATGCCGTTTTGGCGAAAACATCATCACTGAGTAGTGATGGCTCCTTTGCTCTATGGGGAATGAAATTACTTTAGTTTCTCTCTTTTCTTTACTTTTTGACATAACTTATCTTATTTCATTAACTTGGACCAGATTAATTTTCTAAAAAAAATGTATTAGTGATTCAAGAACATTATATTGGCTTCTTTTTGTATATGCTTTAATGTACAAAACAAATATTAAGCATAGAATGGAAACAAAAGTAAAAGCAGACAATTTCTAATACAAATTCAATAACGAACTAAATATGTTCCTGCTAGCGAAAAAGCTAGAATGAGATAATAAGTCCAGCTGCGTAAGTGACCCATTATAATGAGTCCTTACATGGATTTGGTCCATCAAGAAATTTTGAACTTATCAGCAGTTATCATGCATGGAATATTTTTCTTTCTTTGTAAAAAAGAAAAGCAAGCAAAGAATCAAAATTCAAAATCTAAAGGTGATCACATTAGGCCATTGTCATTGATAAGAATATGACATTGTGAACGCTTCAACTTTCAACATTATCTGATGAAGAAAAGGACATTCAAGGAGACAAAAAGTATGAAAAATAATACGAAAAGGAAAAAGATGAAAACATATATTTGCGTGAAAGAACTCAAAATGTGTTTAACACTAATCCCTATGTTGAATACATTTCAATTGCATTCTCTCTTGTGGAACCCCACTCTAAACCTACAAAATTAAAGTGAATAAATATATGCTAGAAATCCACAAGAAAGCTGACCTCTTAACACTAAAGAAGACTTGATGGTGTATAAGTATTTTATGAAAATTAGTGGATCCATATTCCCACTTTTATTTGAAAACGAAAAATCTTATGATTTCTCTCCTGATATTGAGCCTAACTTTATAACAATCGTGATCTTTATTAGTAAAGAATACACAAGATACATACAAGCACTAGGATTGAAAATTTCAGACTGAAGAATAGTGAAAGAGGTGATGATTGGTAAAGCAGCATGCCCACTCATCAAATCTTTAGTTCATATCTTTATTGGAAACAATGAGTTGTGTGTCTCATCTCAAAAATACTTAACCAAATTCTCACTTTCTCTTCTTACAAAGCAATCAGAAATTGTTCCAAAGTGCATCTCTTTAAATAAATTCACATTGTTGATGACAAACAATAAAAAACAAACCCACATTACTTTTTTATTAAAGCAATATGTAACTTTATTTCAAGAAAAAACACCATGCCTTGAATAAACTTTATTTATGGAGAATGATGATAGAGAAGAGTGCTAGTTCTATTTATACATTGGCCACATTTCAGATTGAGATGACATAAATTGAAGTGGTCTTCAACATCACAGAGCTCCCAAAATCTCACAATTAAAAATAAATGGAAGATCAACAAGGACAACAACAGCAACAACAACAACAACAGTTCCAGCAACCTCTGGTTGTGTATCCATCTACTTCTTCTTCAACACCTTCCTCTTATGCGCCACCTTCGTCATCTGGTTCAAGTGGCTCATTCGGTACAGCTTTCATAGTTATAGCTGCGATCCTTATCTTAGCAGCACTGGCTTGTGTTTTTGGAAGGCTATGCAACCGCGGTCCCAAAGAACACAAAAACAAGAACAAAGCATCAAAGCATGAGAAGCCGTCGTCAAAGAAGAGCCGTGAGATCAGACCTGTGGAGCGTGAGCCAAGAGAGAGAGGTGATGATTTGGAGTTTGGGTTTGATATAAAGCGTCCTGGTCCAACGAGCAAACCTTCTGGCCCTATGAGCAAACCATCTGGTCGAAACGGTGGAGACATTGAGTTTGGGTTTGATAACAAGAGAGGAGGAGGAGGAGGAAAGAAAGGACCACTTCCGTTTATTAAACATGGAGTAAGGTTCCAGTGACTGGAAAAATGGAGGTTGGCTTCAGACACGGTGGTTCATGCCTCAAGCACCGGTCAGGAGAATGCTTTAAATAAGACAAGAGACTTACTCAAGCTTGTTTTTAGCTTTATCTATTTTTCTTGTTTATTTTCTGTTTGTAGTGTTTCTTGTTTTGGGTCTATTGGTTTTGTTTCATATAAGTATGGAACTTTGGACATTAAGTTATATATGAAATCAAGATGATAAGTAACATAGAACAGGGTCAATCTGTAAAAGATGTTACATATCAGAAGATATAATTCTTCATTATCCCTCATCACATTCAAACAAAAATCTGAAACCAAACACAAACAAAAAGCAAAACAGGATTTAAATCACTCTCTCAGAACTTCTATGAGTTCTTTTTCTTTCTTTATTTTTTATTTTTTGCTTTTTCTTGTTCTAATCTATAATAAGTTTTTTTAGGCAAATGGCCATTATGTAGCAAGCCCAAAAGGAAGCTAAGCAAGAAAATGTACCTCACACACAAAAATACAAAGAGCATTAGTGATGTGTACATAGAGCTCAAGCATGAGTGAAGAGTTATAATAACTTCACCTATGTTTGAATCAGAACCGCCTGTTATTGAAGTTTTGGTTCGCTGATTCGTTCCTTGTGAACTCAGTAGAAGCTCCACAGGATCCTCTCCCGGAGCTTTGGACAGAGTAGTCTCCTGAATCTGAGCTGTCATCAAAACCAAACGCCATTTTCCTGAACTTCATGGTGTCTGAGTTATACTGACCAGAGTCATTAGAACTGGTTTGTCCCACTTTGCTTCCGTTGCTGATGTCTCCCATGTCTCCTTCACTGTCCAGTGCTCTCACAACCTTATTCAAACCAATTTTTGTATCAGAATATAAGAGCTTGACCAACTAAGATTTACATTGTTGCGCTATGTATGTGACATTTTGATTAGTCAATATTGTCTCATAAGAAAGTTACCTGAGCCATGCGTGGACGTTTAGGACCGGAATGCCTTATACATGCAGCAGCCGTTTCAATCATTCTAAAAACTTCATTCTCAACGTAATGGTTTTGGAGCCGTCTATCAACCAAATCGCTGAAATCGCCAGTCTCAATGGCTTGGTGAAGCAGTGGACGAGCCTGTGAGTTTATGGATTATGTCTTTTTTAAGTAACTATAACCAACCAATATATAACAGGAATGTTTTCAAACTGGTATTTAATTTACTAACCCATTCGACCAAACTCTCTTCTCCTAGAGGCTGGTACTGGTCGACTGGTTTGCGTCCAGTTACAAGCTCTAAGAGAACAACCCCAAATGAGAAAACATCTGATCTATCTGTCAGTTTCCCACTTTGTGCGTATTCTGGTGCCAAGTACCTGAAAAAAACAAAACCCAATAACTTAAAAGCTTATGTACTTTCCAAACAACTTAAATATTTTGGCAATAAAACATTTCAGCCTTAACAAAACTAGTTCATCATTGTTAGTTCTAGAAGTTCAAGCACCTAGTACTATAAATGGACTTTTCTTATCAAATGCTTACCCAAATGTTCCCATGACGCGAGTTGATACATGGGTTTGTGTTGAATCATTGAGTTTGGCAAGTCCAAAGTCAGCAACCTAAACACCAAGAAGAAGGATAGTAAGAACAAATAAAAGTATATCAGAAATGTTAAAAAAAAAGGATGATTGTCTTTATTGCCTGAGCTTCAAAGTCATCATCCAGCAGGATGTTTGCAGACTTAATGTCCCTGTGAATGATTTTTGGGTGACCTTCAAAACAAAACATAGAGATTCAGCTTCTCTTTGTGATTGTATTGTCTTAATACGCGCATAAAAAGAACTTACAGTCTTCATGCAAATAGGCCAATCCTTTGGCAGAACCTATAGCAATTCGGACTCTCTTAGCCCATTCTAGAACTGGCCTTCCCTTCCCTGTTCATCAAAAAAAAAACACACACACACACAACAACATGTCAACTAACAAACCTGATGAGGAAAGTGATAAGATGAAACCTCACCATGCAAATGATGCTCCAAGGTCTGGTTAGGAACATACTCATAGATAAGCAACCTCTCAACATCCGAAATGCAGTAACCAACCAGAGAAACCAAATGACGATGGTGAACACGGCTGATGATCTCAACCTCTGCTTTGAACTCACGGTCACCCTGTCCACTTCCAACCTTAAGCTGCTTCACGGCAACTAGTTTCCCGTCGTGCAGTTTACCTTTGTAGACGCAACCAAACCCACCTTCACCGAGTATGTTCCGCTGAGCGAATCCTTCGGTTATGTCCATCAGCTCTTCGTAAGTGAAATGCGTCTGACCACTTCCCATCACGGCTGAATCAGGTGCGTAACCTCTCTGGCTCCCTCTTTGGCTACCTCTTTGGCTACCGAAGCTGGTTCTTGTGTTGTCGGAGTGTTGTTGTTGTGTATTGTAATAACCACCAGGAACAGAGTATCCCTTTGTTGTGTTCTGTCCGTGTAATAAACCACCATCTATACATGATATTTTTAAAAAGGGTTAAGATATATTTGTATTTTTTTTTTTTTTTTTTTTTTGGCTCAACATCAAACTTTTCATTAACCAAGAGTGGAATACATGGAATTTGACCTCACAAAAGTTCAACCACAAAGACAAGGATTGATCTAGTATCATCCATGAACACTTAATTAGATCATACGCTACCCGATCTAAACCTCCTTGTACTCTTTCAACCACAAACGAGAACAAGATCACTCTAGGATACAAAGTGACATGTCCCTTAAACCAACTAATTCTACCTCTAGACAACAAGGTTACAAAGCTATCCCTAAACTTTCTGAACTATCCTAAAATGAGATACTTCACTTGTAGTCCGACGCAGCTGGTACCAAAAAATCAGATTGCAGCACATAACCACCACAGCATCACCTAAAGGTGCATGATCTCACACAAAAGATCCCAGAAAGCTCGAAACTAAGGCTTCTTCACCTTGTCTTACACCTCTACTTTAAACCTAATAATCCAAAGACAAAGAATTTGCTAGCAATCAATAGTCTTTCCCGGGCATCAATTTCCAACCCCAACCATTGGTCGCCAAGTGATAAGAATGCAGTCCATGTACCAACAGTGACCACGCCTCAGGCGCATTCCAGACTAGACCAAAGGCGCCAACAAAACTTGTCTAGATCGAAAAACAGACCAGAACGGCCTGAATGAAAAGGCGGACTTTGACGACATATACGGGACCGGTCCAACAGTTTCCAGGGATGCGAAGCATGAATCACCGGTTAGAATCAGAGACTCATCGCCGATGCTGGGATGTCGAGCTCCGCCACGACCACCACCAAATCCACTCCTCCGGTTGACACTCCGTCGGCGCGAAGCCTTGCCTCGTGTTGGCTCCGAGAAGTGGAGAACCATATCGCTTTTCCTCGCTATTAAAACACTCCTCTGAAGGTCCACCGCCGCATCAGGAAGGCAGCATCGTGGAGGAGGAGGCGTCTCCCTGAGTCCCGCACCGTCGCCATGGAAGAGACTCAACAGATCTGAAAGGAGAAAATCAGATCTGACGAGAGCCTTCAGTCCTAAAAACCGACCCTTTCCACCACTGTCACGCCTTGTGTCTCGCCGCTGCTCCATGGAAAGGAAGTGACTGTCATCGTCGAATCTTGAGCCGAGCTCCCGTAAAACACAGAACACCGAGCATATTGACACAGGAATGAGATAGTTGTGAAGAGAGCAAAAAGAAAAGAGGAAAGGGAAAAGAAGGAGAGCTCCCGACACCGGCAAAAGCCGGGCCGGAGCTGGCGTTAAGTTTGAGCGGTGGAGGTTTGAGAACGAGAGAGAGAGAGAACTAGGGCTTTGCCTTTTTTTCCGCATTATATTTTGTTTTCTATGTATTTTTCTTGTTTAAGACAGAACATGAGAAGATAATTTGTCTTTTCTTAATTTAAATTTTGTAAACCTGTATTGATGGAGAAGTTTGAAGGAGGCAAGTATTGTGAATCACTGTAAGCATCAACGTTTCTCTTTTTCTTTCTTCTGACAAAGAACAAGACGGCAACTACGGCTATGATTGCAAATCCGGCTACTGCCATTCCGGCCATAGTCTTCCCTTGATAGCCATTGTTGTTACCGTTTGGAGGAGGCGGCGGCGGGAAGCTGGAGACTACGGTAGAGGGAGATTTGAGAGGCCCGCCTGCGGCGGTGGACTTGGGTGGGAGTGCGTGAGATGCGTTAAGAGGTGGCGGCGCGTTTGGAGGAGATTTGGTTGGTGCTGAAGGAGACTTGGTGGGTGCTTGTGGTGGTGAATTTTTCTTCTTCTTGGGTGCTCCCTTCGGTGAAGACGCAGGAGGAGGAGGAGGAGATGAATTTCCAGAAGGCGGTGGAGGTGAGTTTTCTGAAGGCGGAGGAGACGATTTCTCGGGAGGTGGCGGAGGAGGAGAGCTGTTGCCTTCATTAGGTGGAGGCGGTGGTGATTCAGACGCCTTCGGCGGAGGAGGAGACTTAGTGGGCGCCGGTGGAGGTGAACCGGAGTCTACCGGTGTGGGATCAGCTGGAGGTGGAGCATCAGGCGGTGGAGGCGGGGGTTCAGATGCCGGAGGAGGAGGCGGGGGTTCGGATGTAGAGAGTATGTATAGAAGGGTAGATTAGTAACTCTGTAATACCTAGCTTAGTAACTCTAATCATATATATATTGTAATGTCGTTAACTAATGAAATCATTCAGCCTACATTACTCTATATGGTATCAGAGCCTAGATATCTAGGGATCTGAAAAATTTTCTACGCCGCCAATCTCTTTTCTTTTCTCTTCTCTGTTTCATCATCTTCTCCAAGCCACCATGGCTTCTCCGGCGTCAAACTCTGAAACAATAACAGTGTCTGACACTGTCAAACTCCTCAACATCAATATGACCAATGTCACTAAGCTCACAGCCTCTAATTTTCTTATGTGGAGTCGTCAAGTCCACGCTCTTCTTGATGGATACGATCTTGCTGGCCATCTTGATGGTTCTGTTGTTATCCCACCACCTACGCACACCGTCGACGGCGTGACTACTTCAAATCCGGAGTATACCTTGTGGAAACGCCAAGATAAACTGATCTATAGCTCCTTGCTTGGTGCTATCACAGTGACGCTACAGCCCATTCTCTCGACGGCGACGACTGCAAACCACATCTGGGAGACTCTCTCGGAGACGTACGCGAAGCCCAGCCGAGCTCACATCCTACAGATTCGCCAGCAACTCAAAACATGGACAAAGGGAACGATGTCCATTGATGCGTATGTCCAAGGTTTTATCACACGCTTCGATCAGTTGGCGTTGCTAGGCAAACCAGTTGACATTGAAGACCAGCTGGAGTCTGTTCTTGGTGGTCTACCCGAAGAGTACAAACAAGTTGTTGATCAAATCGAAGGAAGAGATGCACCTCCTTCCATTACTGAGGTTCACGAGAAGCTCTTGAACCATGAAGTTAAACTGCAGAGCAAGGTCGTCCCCACACCAGCAACTCCAGTCACTGCAAATGCAGCTACCTACCGTGGAAACTCGAGTGGCCACAATCATGCTCGCAACAATAACTACCATGCGCAGAACCGCAACAACAATCACCGCCCCCAACAGCAGACTTGGCAGCAACAACAGTTCTCTCCCCGTGGGGATCAGCAACCGCGTGGCTACCAAGGTCGCTGTCAGCTATGTGGTGTACACGGACATAGCGCTCGACGATGTTCACAGCTTCAAAATGCAGCCTCTGCCGCACGTGCGCCCTCGTCCAGCTCGAACCCGTGGCAACCGCGAGCAAACATGGCCCTCACGCAGCAGTACAATCCAAATAACTGGATCCTCGACAGCGGCGCAACTCACCATCTCACCACTGATCTAAACAACCTCTCTCTACATCAACCATACACTGGTGGAGAGGAGGTTACGATCGCAGACGGCTCAGGTCTCTCCATCTCGCATACTGGTTCCAAAGTTTTACCCACACCCTCTCGTCCTTTCACTTTAAAAGATGTCTTATATGTTCCCAATTTGCAAAAGAATCTTATCTCTGTGTTTCGATTGTGCAACTCTAACAATGTTTCTGTTGAATTCTTTCCTGCCCATTTTCAGGTGAAGGATCTCAGCACGGGGGTCCGATTGCTCCAAGGCAAAACTAAGGATGAGTTGTACGAGTGGCCTCTTTCATCTTCTCAGGCCGTCTCTCTCTTTGCTTCCCCATCAACAAAAACGTCCTCCTCTTTTTGGCATTCTCGTTTAGGCCACCCGTCTACTGCTATTTTTCAAACCATTGTTTCGCAATTTGCTTTACCTGTTGCTTCTTCTCAAAACCATCCTTGTTCTCATTGTCTCATTAATAAAAGTCACAAACTTCCTTTTCACAAAAACACTATTACCTCTTCTCAACCTCTTGAGTATGTCTATTCTGATGTCTGGACATCACCGGTTCTTTCTATTGACCATTACAAATATTATCTCGTCTTTGTTGACCATTACACCCGATACACTTGGCTCTACCCTCTCAAACTAAAGTCTCAGGTCAAAGATGTTTTTATCAAGTTCAAGGCAGTCGTCGAGACTCACTTTGCCACCAAGTTACGCAATCTATACTCGGACAATGGTGGTGAATTTGTTGCTCTGCGATCCTACCTGGCTACTCATGGGATCTCACACTTTACCTCTCCTCCACATACTCCAGAACATAATGGAATCGCTGAACGCAAACATCGGCATGTGGTCGAGACAGGTCTTACGCTCCTTCATCAGGCTTCTCTACCGGTTCAATATTGGACTTACGCTTTCGCAGCTGCTGTCTACCTTATTAACCGGCTCCCGACTCCAGTACTCGCTCACCAGTCTCCTTACGCGAAACTATTTGAGAAGCAGCCCAACTACTTAAAGCTGCGAGTATTCGGGTGTGCGTGTTATCCTTGGCTTCGACCGTACGCAGCGCATAAACTGGATAGCCGATCCTTGACTTGCATCTTCCTCGGGTATTCCCTTACACAAAGTGCTTACTTGTGTTTACATCAACCCACTGGAAGAATCTATGTATCGCGACATGTCCAGTTTGATGAATCAAGTTTCCCATTCACCACTGAGAAAGCCAATCCCATACCTGAGCCAGATCTTACACCACCTATTTTCTGTCCTCACACAACCATACCTGTTCATCAAACGCCACTCGTACATGCTCAGCCAGTTGCCTCCCCGTGCCAGGATCCTCACCTGAACTCCATGTCGGCAACGACAAGTTCTGCTTCCGCGGAACAAGGTAGTAACAATGGCGCAGGTATGAATTCACCGGTTCATAATAGTGCTGCACATTCAAACACTGCAGGTACTGATATCTCTAGCTCCCACTCTCCTATTCCTACTCCGTCACCTGCACCTACGAACTCGACCTCTTCTTCCCCTCCAGCGAATCTTTCACCACAACCACAATCCTCACCACCACCATCACCACAACCTTCACCACAACCTTCACCACAACCCTCACCACAACCACCACCCGTTGAAAATGCCCATCCCATGAGAACCCGAAGTAAAAACCAGATTATTAAACCTACCAAGAAATTTTCCCTTAACGCCACCATCAAACCACCCCACCCTACCGTCCCAAAAACGGTGGCCCAGGCCATGCGAGATGAGAGATGGCGCAAAGCTATGAGCGCTGAGTATGATGCTCAAGTTGCGAACAACACTTTTGAGCTGGTTCCGCGGGAACCTCATCAACATATCATTGATACGAGGTGGATTTATACTAATAAATTTTTAGCCAATGGTGATTATGACAGGCCTAAAGCTCGGTGGGTTGCTCGTGGCTTCACTCAGGCGTATGGGATTGATTATGGAGAGACTTTCAGTCCTGTTGTCAAGTCTCTCACCATTCGTCTAGTTCTTCATCACGCTGTAACTCACTCCTGGCCGATTAAGCAGTTGGACGTCAACAACGCTTTTCTACAAGGTCGGCTTACGGATGAGGTCTATGTTTCTCAACCGCCAGGTTTTGAAGATCCGGACAGACCACACCATGTTTGCCGCCTCCTCAAAGCTCTCTACGGCCTCAAACAAGCGCCTCGCGCCTGGTATCAAGAACTCAAAAATTTCTTATGCCAAATGGGATGTCAAAACTCTACTGCTGATACCTCCGTCTTCACTTACATTGACGGCTCCAACGTGCTCTATATCCTCGTCTACGTTGACGATATCATCGTCACGGGCAGTAGCACGACACTCGTCTCTGCTTGCATTCAGGTTCTTGCGTCTCGATTCTCTCTAAAAGATCCTAAAGACTTGCATTATTTCTTGGGTATTGAGGTGACGCGTACTACTGGAGGACTACATCTGATGCAGCGAAAGTATATTCTTGACTTGCTTTCCAAGATGAATATGTTGGAAGCCAACCCGGTTTCTACCCCCATGGCTACCTCTCCGAAACTGTCTCTACACTCTGGTACGGCTTTGGAAAATCCTCGTGAGTACAGGATGGTTCTTGGTAGCCTGCAGTACTTGGCTTTCACTCGGCCAGATATTGCATACAGCGTCAATCGACTCTCCCAGTTCATGCATCGCCCAACTGATGAACATTGGAAAGCTGCAAAAAGGATTTTGCGATACTTGTCGGGCTCACTTACGCATGGCATTCACATCAGTCGCCACTCGCCTCATACTCTTCATGCTTTCTCCGATGCGGATTGGGCGGGTGATACTGATGATTTTGTCTCCACAAATGCTTATGTTGTTTATATGGGCTCTACACCCATAGCTTGGTCTTCCCGCAAACAAAATGGTGTCTCTCGCTCCTCTACGGAGGCTGAGTATCGATCTGTTGCGAACACTGCTGCTGAACTTCGTTGGGTCTGTTCCTTACTCTCTGAGCTGCGCATCGACATACCCACAACTCCAACGATCTACTGTGACAATGTCGGCGCCACGTATCTCAGTGCCAACCCAGTTTTTCATTCTCGCATGAAGCATCTAGCACTTGACTTTCACTTTGTACGAGATAATGTCCAAGCCGGAGCACTTCGCGTCTCTCACGTCTCCACAAAGGACCAGCTAGCTGATGCACTCACCAAACCCTTATCAAGATCACGGTTTCATGAGCTGATGCACAAGATTGGAGTGATCAAGCTCCCTCCATCTTGAGGGGGTGTGTAGAGAGTATGTATAGAAGGGTAGATTAGTAACTCTGTAATACCTAGCTTAGTAACTCTAATCATATATATATTGTAATGTCGTTAACTAATGAAATCATTCAGCCTACATTACTCTATATCGGATGCCGGAGGAGGGGTAGCCGGCGGGGGCTTCGATACCGGAGGAGGAGTAGCCGGTGGTGGAGATGACGAATCAGGCGGCGGAGTAGAATCAGCCGGTGGACTAGGAGGCGGTGCTGAATCAGTTGGCGGAGGAGAAGAACCACCGGTGGAGTTATCCGGCGGAGGAGCAGAATCAGTCGGGGGACTAGGAGGCGGTGCTGAATCCGTAGGTGGAGGAGCAGAGTCACCGGTGGAGTTATCCGGCGGCGGACCGGAATCGGCGGAAGGTGATGGTGGGGAAGAACTCGGAGAGTCAGACATTTTCTTCTTCCTCCCCACAGAAACAACACTCTCAAATCAAGAAAGTCACTAGTGAAACCGATCAACTTGATAAAAAAAAAAGAACTCAACAGATTACAACTAAATTATATATTTACGGTCTGATACAGAAGACTCTAATTAACAATCATTTTTTTCTAATTAAGGTTTATAAAGCGAGGACCTGGAATTAAGCTGGAGAGAGATGAGATATGTGTTCCATTACCAAAGTATAGTTCGAAAAAAAATGTAAGAAAATAAAAACATGATAATGGAGGTCCTCTCTCTCTCTGTCCTCGTTTCGTTTTCCCACCGGGAAAATAATAAAAAAGGAAAAACTGAGGTAAGAGGTCGCCATGTTCGTTTGAATTTTTTCGGTGACTGGAGAGAGTTGGAGTCACGTCGTGTTAAACCGTTTGATCTGCGACCACGACTCTCTCTCTGTTATATTACTATTTGTTTTTCTCGATTAATTCTCATTACCCGCGCAAAGTTAACGGATTCATTTTTAACTCTTCTATACAACCCGACCCGGTAACCCGTTTGAAATCTTCCACGTCCGATTGATAGGAGAGAAGAGATGACGTGTTTCGCTCTTTCTAGTTTCTATGGATTAGTTGCTCAAAAAATAAAAAATCATGGATCAGTTTTTCAAAGCCCATATCTTTGTTGAGCCCATGTTTCGAAACCGATAGAAAAACAGCTTGATGTTTGTTCCGATAAAAAAAAGCTTGATGTTATAATTAATTTAAGAAAATTTGAACTAGTGAATATTTCTTCATTAGTATTATATTTTTCTGCTTATGCTATCAGTTATTAGAACTTCAGAAATATGTAATGTGGAATGGAAGATTCTGGAATACATAATTTATCTACATTTACTCATTTAGTTTCATTTCATATATTTTTTTTAACGTCTGAATCGATTATTATCGATTAATTATGCTATTATAACGATGAGAATATTACAAAAAAATTTTATAGCTGACAATTCTACCACTCTGTGAGAATACACGTTTGACTGCACCATTCTGAACCGTCACCATTCTGAACCGTCCTATGAGATTCATGTTCGATGGTACGCCCTGCACTAAGCTGAAGATCTCCTGTAACCTGTTTTTCCATAATCTGCATAATTTTGTATTTTTCGGGGTTTGAATCACAGACCTCCGTATATAGAAGCAATTGTAAAATATTTCATTTCATATATTAAAATATTTTTTCTAGTCACCTTTGTAAATTAAGAAAATAAGAAATTCCGTACACACTTTGGTCGCTATATACGGTAACCGACATTTGAAATATGTACACGCAATACATGTATTTTGGTTTAGATTCAACTCTTATGCATTTAATTTGTATTCGGATATGTATTTCAATCAATTTTAAAATTTGTACAACTGTAACAAATGAATGAACTTACTTGTGACGCCAATCAACTTTATGACATAGCTCATCCACTAATTCAATATAAACATCAATTTCAAAATCCGTCACGCAAATATCATGAAACGTTGTTTGGTTGTCCATTTTGGGGAGAAAAGGGTAAAACGGTAACTGAAGAATAATATGAAAGTGGGGAAAAGGAGATTCCTTGTTCTCCAAGCTTTCATTGCTTTTCAACGTCACACTATAACTGTCATTGAACCTTCTCTTAACCCACACTTTTTCCTCTTTCCCAAGAAAAAAAACAAACCATCTCTCTCTCTGCGACGATGATGATGGCGGCGGAGCAAGTGGAGATCGTGGACAACGGAGAGATCATCGATTCACTCTCCCACCACACCTCCGGAGAGTACTCCTCCTCAACGATTCTTCTCCGCGAAGACAACGCAGAACACGACGTCGTCAAGAACTGTTTCCTCTCCGGAATGGGCACTCTCCACGCGGCAGACACCACCATCGTCTCCGTGCGTAAAACCTCCACGCAGAGAATCACGACCAAGGCGAAGCTCGCAGCCTCCATCGTCTTCGCGGAGGCTATGAAGAGGAAGAACGGCGGAGACGCCAACGTGAGGTACGGATGGTACTCAGGTGGTTCCAAGGAAGAGATCGAACGCATCGTCTCGTACGGGTTCAGCAGCCGCGAGATCGAGAAGTTCGAGAAGGACGATCGTTCTCACGGCGTCGGGATCCATTTTCTTCATCACACGTGCTCTCTCGCTGCGTAAGTTTAGGGTTTTTATTTTTTTTTGCTAGATGTTTCAGTTACTTGTTGAGGAAGCAAGCTTGTAACAGTTTTTTTTTTTATAATTATCCCTCTTTTCTGCAGGGCTGTACTTGGTGAAGCTGACGAGGAAGGGATACAACATCTTCTCTTGTGCCGTTTGATACTTGGCAAACCTGAGAGAATCATCTCTGGATCTAAGCAATCGCACCCAAGCTCGGTTCAGTATGATTGTGGTGTGGATAGTCTCGAGAATCCGAGGAAGTATGTGGTATGGAGCTGTAACATGAACTCTTACATCCTCCCGAGTCACGTCGTGAGTTTCAAGTCTCCTCGGCTTAGAGGTATATAATACATTACAAAACTTAATTTATTTTGTGATGAACTTATAGATGATATTTTCTTAAGAGTGAAATGTTTTGTAATCTTTCAGGTCTTAGTAGAGGTGTTGGTGGTTTGGGAAGGGCGAGGTCACCATGTGTTAGCTTCCCTGTACTCATGTCCGTACTTTCAAAGTCGCTCGACCATCCAAGAATGAATGTGCTCATGACAAGTTATGATGATTTTCGGGTATGATGATGATGAGTGATATATCACTTTTGGACTATATATGGACTGTGGTTTTGATCTTTCTTGTTTTTTTTTGTTTTGTCAGAAAGGGAAGGTGAGGAGAGAGCAGCTCGTTAGGAAGATCAGGGAAGTGATTGGGGACGAACTTCTTTTGGATATAATCAAGAATCATAGAAATTCAGACTAGTATTTTGAGCAATGTAAGTCTCATAATCAGACGACCAATGATAATATTACACATTTTATTTTCTTGTTAAATATGAAAATGTTTGCTTATGGACCAAGGTCTTTTACTTTTCTTGGGGAATACGTGTAAGATTAAAAGTCTACAAGATTGCTAAAGGATTCTATTATTTTCATTAATTCCATAGAAAAACAATGACCCTTTTTTTCTTGGCAGAGAAACTGACGTCGAAGATTTACCCGATTAGGCCAAAGTTAAAGCAAGGCAGGACTTGACGATGATGCATAATTGGAGTAGGTTGAAAATAAAGCAGGTTTTACACTATAGTATATAGAACATATGATATATAGTAGTTAGAGTGTGTATGGGTGGTTTAATCAAATCAGATTTTACGTACAAAAACGCATTAAATAGACTTTTGTTAAGTAGTCCAATCCGATTACCTCCTCTTGCTTTGTGGATCTCTGATTTACTTTTAGAAGAATGAATATGGGATTCACAGCAACTGTGATTCTACGCAATTATGATATACAATAACAATAAATAATGAATACAGACAAAAATAATAATTATTATCCTCAAGTTGGAAGAGACAAAAAAGCTCAAGGAAGGCTGTTGCTGGTGCTACTGGTTAGAGATCTGATCTGTCCTTCTAGCTGCAGAAGGACAAAACAGTTTTTACTTTATATATTATATGGTCTCTAATATCAGTTCCTTTTTAAAATTTTTTTTGTACCTGATCATTTATTTCTTTTCTTCTCTTCACTTCCTCTACAAGAATCTCAACACTGAAAACTCAAAAAAACACCTTATCTCAACTTTACTAATCATCTCCTTAATTAAAAAAAATAAGGAAAGAAGTTAAGTTCATTCATTACCTTTTCTCCAAGAAATCAACCTGAGATTGTAATTCTCTCTCCCTTGATGATGTATATATCTGTAAGTATCAATGCTCTTAGTTTTGTTGTTTCTAAGTATATACATAAGATATATACACAAAGACACAATGAGAAACAGAACATACCTGCACTCCTTGGATTGTTTTTGAGATTGGATTTTCAGTTTCTGTACAAGTAAAGACACAAAAGGTCATCAAAACTTATTGTAAGAAAGACTGAAACAGAGCAGACCATGCTACAAATGAGAGACATTACCGGCATTTGGATCAAAAAATCTAATTAATCTAATGACTTTCTCCTGCAAAAATATAAACAAAAAATATAGTGTGAACGCTCAGAACTTAGGAGAGTACTTCTATAAATAAATAAAGTATTTGGATATATATAGGGCACACACACACACCCTCTGAATATCATTCTGAACCAAGAGACTCTGTAACAGTGGGAGAATTTCAGTAGCTGACGCGCGGTTCACAGCACTAACTGTGAAGCCATTTGTCTGCTTCATATCCCCTAATGATTCTAATTGATGCGGCTCGTCAATAGAGAGTATCGTCTTGGTATCCACCTCTAATGGTTCTTTTGGTTGATGTGGCTCTTCAAGAGCGAGGGACTCTGCAGTTCTCTCACGACGTGCATTTCTTTCCTCAGAAAATGAACCAACTTGATATCTGCGTCCAATGTATTCATTTTAAAAGTATGTAACTCTTGCAGTATAATGAATGTTGTATAGAGAGAGTACCCTATAGCAGGGAGGAACTTGCGACGAAATGAAGGAAGGACTGCACCGTACGTTAGACTATTACTCGAACTCATCAGCAGATCCTGAAAAGTTTTGATTACGTCAAGAGATATATAGACAAAGCCTTGGTAGGGAGGAACAAAAGAACACTTGCCTTATCAGAGATCTTGAACATGTCCAAAGACATAGTCTTTGACCTTTGTACCATTGGCTTTCTTTTTGGTACATCATCATCCCCAACCTCTGAACTGCACATTTCACTATCTGGATTCTGGTAGGTAGCAAGAAACATTGAAAGAAAGCATTGAGAGTCTGTGTGCGCGAGGAAAACTAGTAACTCTTATTAAGACTCACGACCTTTACTTACAAGTGATGCCTGCTTCCTCAAGTCTTCAAGATCAAAGTTCCAAGCACTAATGCCTCGCATATACTCGTGCTGCAAGAAAGTAAAACATAGGGATTCTAAATCAGGTAGGCCGTAAAAGATAAATTGTATTAATGGATTTTATCTTTGTACCTGAGATAACTGTTCTTTGTCACCATTTATGCCTTTAAATAACTCAGCCTCTGCTTCCTATAGAGACAACAAAAAAGAGATATAAGATATTAAAAAACAGCTGCTAATATATATTTATTAAAGGAAGTGCTTCAAGTCACCTTGAGCTTTTTGAAACGATCACCAAGTGGAGAAAGACCATGGAGAATCTTACGGGATAGATAATCTGTAGACCGAGCATGTTTGAAGAAGGGGTGTTTCAGAAGCTTTGCTGAGGTTGGACGCTTTTTGGGGTCTTTTACTAAACATGCTGCGATTAGCTCTCTAAACGACTGTTGTGGAGAGCATGAGTTTCCTTTCCTTTTCTCAGTATATAAAAAAAAATGGAATCAAAACTCATTTAAAATCTCACTTATTACCTTTGAGAACTTCTTGTCTCTCTCATAGTCAAGACGAGGAGGAGCGTTTTGCAAGGTCATTAGCAGCACCTGAGATATAACTGAGAGTTGAGAGAAAACCAAACAACACAACGGACACAAGAATAAAGACAGAGCAAGGGACTCACTTTCATAGGTGGATATTTAGAAAATGGGGCATGACCATGAGCAAGCTCTAGTGCAGTTATACCAAAAGACCATATGTCCGCTCTAGTTAACAGAAAATGAATTTAAGTTAATGCTACTTCACGCTTGTGATGATTAGTTAAGATAGATTATAAATAAATAAAAAAGTTGCAAGAAAAAACATACTTGAAATCATATCCGTCTACTTGCTGCATAACCTCAGGTGCCATCCTTTGAGAACCCAAAAAGATTCCATTAGCTTTAACCAAAAAAAAAAACTTATTGTAAGAGAGTTTAAGAGCACACACCAGCAAGGAGTTCCAACGAATGTGTTTCTTGTACGCATCCTTTCACCGCTATCAAACATGCACGCCGAAACACCAAAGTCTCCAAGCTTAACCACACCTCTCGAGTGAACCAATATGTTCCCAGCCTTAGAAAGAGAATCATATTTGATTTAATAATCTCAAAAAAAATCAAAACAAGACAACAAGCACGGTGACTGGACTGACTTTTATTACCTTAACATCTCTGTGGATGTGTCCTTGTCTATGGAGATAAACAAGAGCCTTGAGCACTTCCCTCAGCAGAGTAGCGATGACGGGCTGCTCAAGACCTTCCGGGTAAACAGACTTCATGAGGTGGAAGCAAGACCCTCCAGACATGTAAGGCATCACGATCCACAGGCTGTTGCGGTCGATGAAGGAGCAATGCGCTTTCAGCAGGTTCGGGTGGTCGATCAAACTCATAATGTGGACTTCCTTTCGTATGGTGTCCAGGTCGTTTCTGCATCTCTCGAGATCCATGACCTTGATGGCCACGTTCTCGTTAAGAGCGATGCACCTGGCTCTGTACACCGTGGCGCTGACACCTTCCCCTACCTCTTCGAATAGCTCGTAGTCTTTGGCGTAGAGAGGGAACCTCTTGGTTGATGTACCAGCCATTGTCTAACAAGAATTAACAGAAACAACGAAATGTAGCGGGAAAGGGGACAAAACTTTTAAAGAACCTGTTGGTTGTTCTTGTTCGGACAAGAAGTTGAGTTTACAGATGAAGGGTTTGGTTTGGTGTTAAACCCATATCGGAGGGGAAACAGGTAGAAGATGGAGAGGAGGGGATCCCGTGATGATGATGATCATGTGAAAGTAAAGATTTGAATCTAAAATGAGAGAAGAAAAAAGAAGGTAAGGGGGGAGTGCAAAATGTAAATGAAGTTCTTGAAGGATCCAAAAGTTTTTTCTTTTTCTTTTTTTTTTTGGACCAGAGACAAACAAACAACACCAGCCTTGATTTAGTTAGTAATCCAATCCGATTTTCAATTGGATCCTCTCTTTCGTCCTCTCTCGTGTTTATTTTATTCCTTTTCAGGAAATTATTATATAAAAATACCCATTTGTTTTATATAACTTTATTTCTGTTGTCAAAATAAAAGGAATAATATTCTTCAGTTACAAAAAAAAGGAATAGTATTTTTCTTACAACTTCTGTTTAAAACAATGTTTGCTGTATATAAATGCAGAAACCTACACATGTATATGTTTTTCTTTTCACCAGCTTTCACATGGAAGAATTTTGTTGGCTTATAGATAACTAGGTCGAAGCTTGTATAAGAGAGCATACTCTCTTGTACTTTACAAATACAGTATAACCTCTTTAAATTAATACTCGATAAATTAATATACACTAAAAATCTAAATAAATTAATATAATTTTATAATTCTAAATTGAGTTTTTTGATTCAATTAATATATCAATAAAATAATAATTTCTATAAATTAATAAAAAGTTATAGTTTTGATGTAGTCTTAGCATTATTAATTTAGAGAAGTTTGACTGTGGTATAATTTGGGGATTGTAAATCTAAGAATGATCATTGTTAATTCAAGATTAAATCAATAAGGAAATTCTTAAGAAACTGGGTTGGGGGAGATTTTAGGGCTATATGCAATTTAGTAAAAGTTTTAAAATATTTTCTTTTTACAAATTTGAAGGTTTATGTTTATGTACATTATTTATTTATTTGAGGGATGTTTCACTTCAATGCTCAAAACCGGTTATGGTTATGCAGCGTGAAGTTAAGGTCAACAAGCTTTTCATCTCAGACATAGGTAAAATGTCCAACTGCCTCGAAGTGAAAGTAAAAGTAAAAAAAAAAAAGATTATAACTCGTATATTACTCATTAGGCTAGTGCATTAGCATCCCAATGATGGTGTACATATAAAGTCAATCAATTCCGTTGACAGAAACAAGGTCAATGATCTCTTAGATCTCTTTTGAGCTACTACGAGTAAATTATTAACGGTCAAAGTCTAAAAAGAAAAGAGGAAAAGTTCGAATCAGCGGTACATTAAAAAAAACAAGATAATAAGAAGATTACTGGGTAGAAGATGTAGTAATCTCCAGTTAGATAAAAGAAAAAAGATGTCGTGATCTCTCTCTGGAAGAGAATGGACATAACAAAAGCGTGAACGGTAGAAAAAAAAAATCCAAAGATCATTAAAAACTGCCCCAAAACATGTTAGCATTTGCGGGGGCTTTGGGTACCAAAGTGTCACTAGTTTCATTCCAACCAAATCAAAACAAAACAACTTGTTGTGCACCATCTGTCGGGTTCTAGTATCCATCAAAGGCACATGTGCGGGACAGCCTTCCTCGATTAGACATTCTAATATCGGATAACATTAGCTTTCAAATTCGTAATTTGATGTATTAAACTACCATTAAAAAAAAAGTATTAAACTACCATTTAATTAAGATATGAGACCTATTCAGAGAAAAAGAAGCGAACGACGTTGGATTCTTTAACCCTGTTTCATTTTTGGACAGAATGGTGATGACTCACCAGCTGATTCAGATCTGTTAACCGAGATTTAAATACCCTTTAGATTAAAACATGAATTAGCCATTAACATTGTCCTTCAGATACGTATTTCAAATTGTTTAGGAACGTAGGTTTGCTTTAGCACAATGATAAAGTATATATGAATCATTATAATTTTTTAATATTTAATTTACTAAAATTTTATATACTGCGTAGATTAATGGAATTAGCATTATAAAATCTTCATTATTAGAGAAATAGAGACAACAGAGGTTCTAAACTCTTTGACCATCATATTATGTTGGTGCTCAATGAAACAATACAATAAAAACAGATTTTCATATTTTTGAAAATTTTCTAAAATTTGTGGGTTAACCCCTTTTAAAATAATGAGTTTTCGGTAAATCCTCTATATACTGAAGTTTTTACTCTTCACTTTTGTTTTAAAATTTTAAAACCACATCCTACATTTGAATTAATGAATTCTAACTTATCTTTCATTATATAGGAATCATTCTAATTTTTTAATATTTAGTTTCCTAAAATTTCATATACTGTCTAAATCAATGGAATTAGCATTATAAAATCTTCATTATCCAGAGAAACGGAGACAACAGATGTTCCAAACTCTTTGATCATCATCTTATGTTGGTGCTCGATGAAACAATACAATAAAACCAGATTTTGATATTTTTGAAAATTTTCCAAAATCTGTGGGTTAACCCCTTCTAAAATAACGAGTTTTTGGTAAATGCTCTATAAATTGAAGTTTATACTCTTCACTTTTGTTTAAAAATTTCAAACCACATTCGACATTTGAATTAATGCATTCTAAATTATTTTTCATGGTATATAGGAATCATTCTAATTTTTAATATTTAGTTTACCGAAATTTCATATACTGCCTATATTAGTGGAATTAGCATTATAAAATCTTCAATATATAGAAAAACGGAGACAACAGAGGTTTTAAACTCTTTGACCATCATATTATGTTGGTGCTCGATGAAACAATACAATAAAAACAGATTTTCATATTTTTGAAAATTTTCCAAAATTTGTGGGTTAACCTTTTAAAAATAATGAGTTTTCGGTAAATCCTCTATATACTAAAGTTTTTACTCTTCACTTTTGTTTTAAAATTTTAAAACCACATCCTACATTTGAATTAATGAATTCTAACTTATCTTTCATTATATAGGAATCATTCTAATTTTTTAATATTTAGTTTCCTAAAATTTCAATGGAATTAACATTATAAAATCTTCATTATCTAGAGAAACGGAAACAACAGAGGTTCCAAACTCTTTGACCATCATCTTATGTTGGTGCTCGATGAAACAATACAATAAAACCAGATTTCTATATTTTTAAAAATTTTCCAAAATCTGTGGGTTAACCCTTCTAAAATAACGAGTTTTCGGTAAATGCTCTATATACTGAAGTTTATACTTTTCACTTTAGTTAAAAATTTTCAAACCACATTATACATTTGAATTAATCTATTCTAAACTATCTTTCATGGTATATAGTAATCATTATAATTTTTTAATATTTAGTTTACTAAAATTTTATATATTGCCTAGATTAATGGAATTAGCATTATAAAATCTTCATTATTAGAGAAACAGAGACAACAAAGGTTCTAAACTCTTTGACCAGCATATTATGTTGGTGCTCGATGAAACAATACAATAAAAACAGATTTTCATATTTTTGAAAATTTTCCAAAATTTGTGGGTTAATCCCTTTTAAAATAATGAGTTTTCGGTAAATCCTCTATATACTGAAGTTTTTACTATTCACTTTTGTTTTAAAATTTTAAAACCACATCCTACATTTGAATTAATGAATTCTAACTTATCTTTCATTATATAGGAATCATTCTATTTTTTTAATATTTAGTTTCCTAAAATTTCATATACTGTCTAAATCAATGATATTAGCATTATAAAATCTTCATTATCTAGAGAAACAGAGACAACAGAGGTTCTAAACTCTTTGACCATCATCTTATGTTAGTGCTCGATGAAATAATACAATAAAACTAGATTTTTATATTTTTGAAATTTTTACAAAATCCGTGGGCTAACCCCTTCTAAAATAATGAGCTTTTGGTAAATGCTCTATATATTGAAGTTTATACTCTTCACTTTTGTTTAAAAATTTCAAACCACATTCGACATTTGAATTAATGCATTCTAAACTATTTTTCATGGTATATATGAATCATTCTAATTTTTAATATTTAGTTTACCAAAATTTCATATACTGCATATATTAGTGGAATTAGCATTATAAAATCTTCATTATCTAGAGAAACGGAGAAAACAGAGGTTCTAAACTCTTTGACCATCATATTATGTTGGTGCTCGATGAAACAATACAATAAAAACAGATTATCATATTTTTGAAATTTTTCCAAAATTTGTGGGTTCTAAACCCCTTTTAAAATAATGAGTTTTCGGTAAATCTTCTATATACTGAAGTTTTTACTCTTCACTTTTGTTTTAAAATGTTAAAACCACATCCTACATTTTTTTTGTCATCAAAAAAACAGACTCATATAGACTCTGCGAACCAAACTGGGAGCTCTGCATCCATGTGAACGACGAAAGACGATTGCTGTCTGGCACTGCGTGCTAAACGATCCGCCTTTGAATTCTCCATTCACCACATCCTACATTTGAATTAATGAATTCTAACTTATCCCCTTACTATTATTTGAGGAGACCACTTATGAAAATAACCTTTTGCCCATGTGTTTATTACATGTGTGTCATTTCCTATGTGGCATCTCCACATTTCATCTCACACCAATTTTTCAAAAGCCCATTCTTGCCTAGAACATTTACATCTCATGCCATTGTAGTGCACATATGTTATAATCAATGCTTTTGATGTGCTATACGTGATGTGCATATAGTTAATGTCCAATGCTATATAGTTAATGTCGAACAGATTTTCTCTTATATTAAACTTTTTTATGTTTATAAATTCTTGCTCGCATGAAATGTTCTACGTATTATAACTTTTATATTATACCCAATGCTTTTTTATGTATATATATATTATACCCAATGCTTTTTATATATATATATAAATTTTATGTTAGTATCAGCATTATAACTTCTATCCAAGAACATATATATATTAAACTTTTGTATGTTTATAAAATATTCGATCCAAGAACATATATATATATATAATATATATATATATATATATATATATATATATATATGATCCTAGAACATATATATATTTATATTTTTGATCCAAGAACATATATATATATAAAATATAATGCTCATATTTTCATACACATCCATCATTTCGTGAAAAAAACTAATTTTTATACTTTTGTATTGTTATAATACAATGAAGGCATAATGTAGAGGGATTAAATGATACAATAAATGTCATTATTGAATATGAACGTTTTGGTTATGATTGATTTATGTTAAGTCCGTAATCAGATCGTACATTATTATTGATTTATGTTTCTTGATTGATATGATAAAACATGATTGATATGATTAGCGATTTTAATTTTAATGTTTCATATTTGAGGTTACCATATTTATAAAAATAATGTAACATCCATCATTTTTTATGTATATATATATTTTTTTTATGTTAGTATCAGCATTATAACTTCCATCCAAGAACATATATATATTAAACTTTTGTATGTTTATAAAATATTCGATCCAAGAACATATATATATATATATATATATATATATATATATATATATATTTGATCCTAGAACATATATATTTATATTACATACATATATATATATATATTTTTGATCCTAGAATATATATATTGTTAATATAATGCTCATATTTTCATACTCATCCATCATTTCGTGAAAATTAATTTTTTTTACTTTTGTATTTTGTTATAATACAATGAAGGCATAATTTAGAGGGATTAAATGATACAATAAATGTCATTTTTGGATATGAAATCTCGGTTATGATTGGTTTATGTTAAGTCCATAATCAGATCGTACATTATTATTGATTTATGTTTCTTGATTTTCCTGAATATGAAATCTCGCAAAGCATGATTGATATGATTAGCGATATTTCTTTTAATGTTTCATTTTTGAGGTTACCACATTTATAAAAAAAATTTAACATCCATCATTTCGTCATTAAAAATTATTTGATGTTACCATAATTAAAAAAATTCTTTGTCAAATTTGTTATAAAAGGAAAGCCAGGTGAGTAAATTATGTCTTATGTTTTCTTATAAATATTCTTTCTCACATTTCGTTCATACCCAACAAAAATGGCTGTCTTTTGTTTTGTGCCTTTCAAAAATATTCTAGATGGATCGCGTAATCCTCATATTCTGATTGGTAATTCAATTTTTTCTGTTCATGAAGTATCAAATCCCGTTCTTATTATTTGAGGAAACCATTTGACAATAAACCTTTATCTCATGTGGGATTTACAAGTGTGTCATTTCTTAGGTGTCACAACCACAATTCACCTCACAACTTTTTTGAAAAAACCCTCTTCAATCTAGGCTAATTACATATCATGCCATTACAATTAATATATAGTATATGTTTCATTTTATGCATATTCACTAAAGAAAAACAATGAAATTTAATGAGTTGCTAAATAAGGAAAATATCAATATTGTCACTAATTATATTCTTCGGTTATTATTTAACCATTTTTTAAAAAAATTGGATACTCGAGATCAATAAAACAAAATGAATTAGTTGTGGGTGTCTTTTCTGTTTCTTTCAAAAAATGTTTTAAAACAATGGAAACTTTGGATCGATTTCCGAAACGTGAAATTTATTGTTTATATTATATACAATATTTTGAGTACTCTAATCGTTGAGAGTTTGAGTTTACACTCTTTTATAAAATGTTAAGTCAACGTATAATGTTTTCAGAACCATGATTACAAAGATAACTTCAAAACTAAAATAATATTCGTAAATTATTAACATTTATAATCGTCAGCCATTTTCGGGATTTCAATTATGTTTGAGTCAATGAATTATATTTACGTGAATCAAAAATAAACTTAATGAAGTAAATCTTGGTGTCAAGTCAAATATTAGTCATAAAATTTGAGTCAATCAATCATATATGAGATTTCAATTATGTTTAGTCTATATTGTATTATTTCCTATTTTAGAGCTAGACTGATGTAGAAACGTAAATCACATGCTGAAAATGATCACAATAACAACAGCAACATTATGACAAGCTTTCACAGTAAAGTAATTTTTATCAATCAATTATATTCGGTATTTCAATTATGGTAGTCTATTATATTCTTACCAATTTTAGATGAAAATATAAGGATTGATTGTGATACATGATGGTAACCTAATAAATTTTCAAAATTAAAAAAAAAATATGCGATTGATTACTGATTTAATTCATTTTTTTCAAAACTTACAGTAATGTCGTCATTAAGTGTGTTGCTTATGGAACACTTACTCATGTTTTCTAAAATTTATGGAATTCGACAAATGTTAACGTACTTTTTGTTTTACAGTTTTGGCAAATTAATTGGGGAAAAGTTAATTTATTATATATATTTTTAAACCGGTTGAGATAATATTATCTGTATATTTTTTTAATTTTTTTTATCATGATAAAGTCGATTCAAGAATTTGACTAACATTTGAGCCTAATGATGTTCTAGAAATTGATGCTTTCAGAAAGAGGTAATATATTTCACTTAATTACTTCCCATTTATAATTCTTTGTAATTTGATAAGTTTATATTCTTTGTTATGTTCTTTATAGGATTGTAAACGGAGAGTTTTGAAGATACTTTCCACATCAGTTGTTGTTATTGATTGATTTTCTGCGAAACTTTTTTTTTTAAGTTCTACCTTTCTTAATTTATTATTATAATGTCTACGTTTTGTTTTTTTATGGCAGCAATAATTGGATTCTCTATTTTAATCCCTTATATATTAAAATAGAAGCACTTTTAGAGACTAGCCTTATGTTCATGTGTTATTAACAAGAATGTCATTTCCTATGTGGCAACACCATATTCATTCTCAACCTCTTTGTGTAAAAATCCTCTTCTTACTAGACTTATTAAATTTTTTGCCATTGTGAATTAATAGTAGCTTAACATAATGTTTTAGTCATATTAATTGATATTAATTGGTTATGTGCATTGATATGGACGATAATATCAAATCCGGTAGGGTTTTTATAATGTTATACGAAACTAATATGATAGTAAATGATATCTATAGTCACAATTAATAGGGTTTTGACTATATATATGATTTATATTTTATAATATTATATCTTTACGACTCTAAATTATAAATGATATTTTTTAGGGACTGGAAAATATAAATAATTCATAATTTTGTTTTTCTATAAAACTTTAGTACATGACATTTATTTTGATGAATATTTTTTTGTATTTTATGGGATACATGACATTTATTTTGAGATAGACAATATAAATTGTTATATATTATAATATCAAAATGTCGTATATAAAAATTTATGAGCAATCTTGAAAATTATAAAATACATTCAAAAAGGAATTCCATATTAAATTTATTGCAATCCCTAATTTTTTGCAAAAATACTTTTTGATTACAAAATTATCATAAATGATGACATATATATTGAAAATGGAAATTTATATAATTCTTTTCGATTAAATTTAAGGCAAATATCAATCTTTAATGTGGACTTCCTTAATTTATGCTATATGCATATAATACTTTCTATGATTATCTGAAAATCTCTGATTATAATCATATACAAAATTAATAGGATAGTCTAATATATATAGTCACAACTGATAGAGTTTTGACTATATATACAATTCATATTATTATAATATTTAACTTCTTTACGATTAATAAATGATACATGACATTTTTTAAGAGATTAGAAAATATACAAGAATCATAATTATGTTCTTCTATAAATATTTAGTACATGACATTTATTTTGAATAATATTTTTTAGTTTATGAGATACATGATATTTATTTTGGGATTGGACAATACAAACTGCTTTATATTGTAAAATCAAAGTCGTATATAAAACATTATGAGCTTACATTCAAAAAGGAATTCCATATTAATTTTTTTGCATTCCCTTAAATTTTGCAATAATACTGTTGATTACAAAATTATCATAAATGGTGATAGACATTTAATTTGGAAATTTATATAATTCTTTTCGACTAAATTTAAAGAACAAACCATTTTTAATGTGTAATTCCTTAATTTTCGCCATATGTTTATAATACTTTCTATTATTATCTTGAAATCTAAAATTATAATCCTAAACGAAATTAATAGGATAGTCTTATATATTAGTCACAACTGATAGAGTTTTGACTATATATATACGATTCATATTTTTATAATATTTAATTTCTTTATGATTCATAACATTCTTTAGGGACTGGAAACTATGATTATAAAACTTTGGTATGTGACTTTTATTTTTATTAATATTTTTGTATTTTATGGGATACATGACATTTATTTTGAGATAATATAAACTGTTTTATATTGTAAAATCAAAATGTTGTATATAAAAATTTTTGAGCAGTCTTGAAATATTATAAAATACATTTCAAAAAAGAATTTCGTATTAAATTTTTTCCAATCTCTTAGTTTTGTGCAATAAATTGTTTTACTAAATTATCATAAATGGTGACAGACATTAAATTTGGAAATTCATATAATTATTTCCGATTAAATTTAAGAAAAACATCATTTTTAATGTGGACTTCCTTAATTTTCGCTCTATACATATAATACTTATGAACAAAACTTAGCTTCACCCCCTAAGGTGAATCTCTACATTCACCCACCAATAGGAATTAGTTAATTAAGATTTGATATCTCTTAAAAAGGGAAACCAAATAATAAGAATTTAATGAAATAAAATTATGTTTTTAGATAAATAAAAAATTGTAGCAATAATAAAAAAAATATATTTTTTAATATTGATAAATCCGTCAGAAAATACTAAACCCTAAATCCTAAATTCTAAATACTAAACCCTAAACCCTTGGAGAAAGCCTGAACCCTTGGACAAATCCTATATCCTAAATCGTTAATCTTAAAACCTAAACCCTAAACCCTTAATCATAAACAATAATATAAACCCTAAATTCTAAATACGAACCCCTAAACCCTAAACTCTTTGACAAATATTAAATCATAAACCCTTAATCCTAAATCATAAACCATTTTGGAATTTAGGATTTAGGGTTTAGTATTAGGGGTTATAATTTAGGGTTTAGGGATTAGGATTTAGTTTATGATTTAAGGTTTGGTTTAAATTTAAAGGTTAGGGTATAGGATTTGCCCAAGGGTTCAGGCTTTTCCCTAGGGTTTAGGGTTTAGTATTTAGAATTTAAGGTTTAAGGTTTAAAATTTAGGGTTTAGGGTTTAGTATTTTCTGACGGATTTATCAATATTAAAAATATTTTTTTTTGATAATTGCTACTAATTTTATTTATCTAAAAACATAATTTTATTTCATTAAATTATTATTACTTGGTTTCCTTTTTTAAGAGATATCAAATCTCAATTAACTCATTCCTATTGGTGGGTGAATGTAGAGGTTCACCTTAGGGGGTGAAGCTAAGTTTTGTTCATACTTTATATAACTGTCTAGAAATCGACGAACAATTAGGGATTTACAACATTACTTTGTGGCAATATCTAAATATATCAGCTGATGAGAAAAGAGATCGAATCCAACATCCGAACCGTAGCCCATGATCTCATGTCTCATCAAGATTTTTAGTAAAAACACTCTTTATAAATAAAAGATAAATCAAAAGAAACTCATACGTATTTTGAGTCATAATGGATATTAAGGTTCGATAAAGGGTCTCTTTTACAATTTTGAGTTCTAATAAACCCACTAAATTTACTTCAATTTATTTATATTCTTCTTACAACTTTTATGTACTTCAAAATCAATATGATTTTAATGAAATATAATGATTTAACTTCGATAATAAGACAATTACGTTTGTCAACCATAATAAAATTATCATTATCCGGATACTTCAATAAATTTTTTGTTGATTGAAAAATTCAATAAACTTCTAATTCCAAATTGGTTTTTCTTACATTAATCTGTATATCAACATTACTTATGCTAATTATACCAAATATAATATGTCATTTTTATGTTCTCAATATCTATAATTAAAATTTATAATTTCTTTTGGTCCGTTCGCCCCGCACAGGGTGCGGGTGATCACCTAGTCTTTCATTATATAGGAATCATTCTAATTTTTTAATATTTAGTTTCCTAAAATTTCATATACAGTCTAAATCAATGGAATTAGCATTATAAAATCTTCATTATCTAGAGAAACGGAAACAACAGAGGTTCCAAACTCTCTGACCATCATCTTATGTTGGTGCTCGATGAAACAATACAATAAAACCAGATTTTGATATTTTTGAAAATTTTCCAAAATCTGTGGGTAACTCCTTCTAAAATAACGAGTTTTCGGTAAATGCTCTATATACTGAAGTTTATACTCTTCACTTTAGTTTAAAAATTTCAAACCACATTATACATTTGGATTAATCTATTCTAAACTATCTTTCATGGTATATAGGAATCATTATAATTTTTTAATATTTAGTTTACTAAAATTTCGTATACTGCCTAGATTAATGGAATTAGCATTATAAAATCTTCATTATTAGAGAAACAGAGACAACAGAGGTTCTAAACTCTTTGACCATCATATTATGTTGGTGCTCGATGAAACAATACAATAAAACAGATTTTCATATTTTTGAAAATTTTCCAAAATTTGTGGGTTAAGCCATTTAAAAATAATGAGTTTTCGGGTAAATCCTCTATATACTGAAGTTTTAACTCTTCACTTTTGTTTTAAAATTTTAAAACCACATCCTACATTTGAATTAATAAACTCTAACTTATCTTTCATTATATACGAATCATTTAATTTTTTAATATTTAGTTTTCTAAAATTTCGTATACTGTCTAAATTAATGGAATTAGCATTATAAAATCTTCATTATCTAGAGAAACGGAGACAACAGAGGTTCTAAACTATTTGACCATTATCTTATGTTAGTGCTCGATGAAATAATACAATAAAACTAGATTTTCATATTTTTGAAATTTTTACAAAATCCGTGTGGCTAACTCCTTCTAAAATAATGAGTTTTTGTAAATGCTCTATATATTGAAGTTTATACTCTTCACTTTTGTTTACAAATTTCAACCACATTCGACATTTGAATTAATGCATTCTAAACTATTTTTCATGGTATATATGAATCATTCTAATTTTTAATATTTAGTTTACCAAAATTTCATATACTGCGTATATTAGTGGAATTAACATTATAAAATCTTCATTATCTAGAAAAACGGAGACAACAGAGGTTCTAAACTCTTTGACCATCATATTATGTTGGTGCTCGATGAAACAATACAGTAAAACTAGATTCTAGATTTTCATATTTTTAAATTTTTTCCAAAATACATGCGTTAACCCCTTCTAAAATAATGAGTTTTCGGTAAATGCGTAATATACTGAAGTTTATATTCTTCACTTTAGTTTAAAAATTTCAAACCACGTTTATACATTTGTATTAATGTATTCTAAACTATCTTTCATGGTATATAGGAATCATTCTAATTTTTTAATATTTAGTTTAGTAAAATTTCATATACTGCCGAGATCAATGAAATTAGCATTATAAAATCTTCATTTTCTAAACAAAGGAGACAACAGAGGTTCTAAACTCTTTGACCATTATCTTATGTTGGTGCTCGATGAAACTATACACTAAAAACAGATTTACATATTTTGAAAATTTTCCAAAATTCGTGGGTTAACCCCTTCTAAAATAATGAGTTTTCGGTAAATCCTCTATATACTGAAATCTATAATCTTCACTTTTGTTTTAAAAATTTTAAACCACATCCTACATTTGAATTAATGTATTCTAAACTATCTTTCATGGTATATAGGAATCATCTAATCTTTTAATATTTAGTTTAGTAAAATTTCATATACTGCACATATCAATTAAATTAGCATTATAAAATCTTCATTATCTAGAGAAACGGAGACAACAGAGGTTTTAAACTCTTTGACCATTATCTTATGTTGGTGTTCGATGAAACTATACACTAAAACCAGATTTACATATTTTTGAAATTTTTCCAAAATCTGTGGGTTAACCCTTTCTAAAATAATGAGTTTCGGCAAATCCTCTATATACTGAAGTCTATACTCTTCACTTTTGTTTTAAAATTTTTAAACCACATCCGACATTTTAATTAATGTATTCTAAACTATCTTTCATGGTATATAGGAATCATTCTATTTTTTTTTATTTAGTGTAGTAAAATTTCATATACTGCTTAGATTAATGAAATTAGCATTATAAAATCTTCATTATCTAAAGAAACGGAGACAACAGATGTTCTAAACTATTTTACCATCTTATGTTAGTGCTCGAAGAAACAATACATTAAAACCATATTTTCATATTTTTGAAGTTTTTCCAAAATCCGTGGGTTAACCTCTTCTAAAAAATGTGTTTTCGGTAAATGATTTATATACTGAATTTATACTCTTCTTTTTTGTTTAAAATTTTCAAAACACATTCGACATTTGAATTAATGTATTCTAAACTATTTTTCATGGTATATAGGAATCATTCTAATTTTTAATATTTAGTTTACTAAAATTTCATATACTGCCTATATTAGTGGAATTAGCATTATAAAATCGTCATTATCTAGAGAAACAGAGACAACAGAGGTTCTAAACTCTTTGACCATCATATTATGTTGGTGCTCGATGAAACAATACAATAAAACTAGATTTTCATATTTTAGAAAAAATTTCAAAATCCGTGGGTTAACCCTTCTAAAATAATGAGTTTTCGGTAAATGCGTTAAATACTGAAGTTTATACTCTTCACTTTAGTTTAAAAATTTCAAACCACATTATTCATTTGCATTAATGTATTTTAAACTATCTCTCATGGTATATAGGAATCATTCTAATTTTTTAATATTTAGTTTACTAAAATTTCTTATACTGCCTAGATTAGTGGAATTAGCATTATAAAATCTTCATTATCTAGAGAAACAAAGACAACACAGGTTCTAAACTCTTTGACCATCATCTTATGTTGGTGTTCGATGAAACTATACACTAGAACCAGATTTTCATATTTTTGAAATTTTTTCCAAAATCCGTGGATTAACAACCCCTTCTAAAATAATGAGTTTTTGGTAAATTTTTTTTTTATACTAAAGTCTATACTCTTCACTTTTGTTTTAAAATTTTCAAACTACATCCTACATTTGAATTAATGTATTCTAAACTATCTTTTATGGTATATATGAATTATTATAATTTTTTAATATTTAGTTTAGTAAAATTTCAAGTACTCCCTAGATCAATGAAATTAGCATTATAAAATCTTCATATCTAGAGAAACAGAGACAACAAAAGTTCTAAAATCTTTGACCATCAACTTATGTTAGTGCTCGATGAAACAATACAGTAAAACCAGATTTTCATATTTTTGAAGTTTTTCCAAAATCTATGGAGGTAACCCTTTCTAAAATAATGTGTTTTCCGTAAATGCTCTATATACTTAAGTTTATACTCTTCACTTTTGTTTAAAGTTTTCAAACCACATTCGACATTTGCATTGATGTATTCTAATATATCTTTCATAGTATATAGGAATCATTCTAATTTTTAATATTTAGTTTAGTAAAATTTCATATACTGCCTAGATCAATGAAATTAGCATTATAAAATCTTCATTATCTAGAGAAATGGAGAAAATAGAGGTTCTAAATCTTTGACAATCATTTTATATTGGGGCTCGATGAAACAATACAACAAAACCAGATTTTCATTTTTTGAAAATTTTCCAAAATCCGTGCGTTAACCTCTTCTAAAATAATGAATTTTCGGTAAATGCTCTATATTCTGAAGTTTATACTCTTCACTTTAGTTTAAAATTTTTAATACCACATTATACATTTGAATTAATCTATTTTAAACTATCTTTCATGGTATATAGGAATCATTATAATTTTTTAATATTTAGTTTATTAAAATTTCATATACTGCCTAGATTAGTGGAATTATCATTATAAAATCTTAATTATCTAGAGAAACGGAGAGAACAGAGTTTCAAAAATCTTTGACAATCAACTTATGTTGGTGTTCGATGAAACAATACAACAAAACCAGATTTTCATATTTTTAAAAAATTTCCAAAATCTGTGCGTTAACCTCTTCTAAAATAATGAACTTTCGGTAAATGCTCTATATTCTGAAGTTTATACTCTTCACTTTAGTTTAAAAACTTCAATACCACATTATACATTTGAATTAATCTATTCTAAATTATCTTTCATGGTATATAGGAATCATCTAATCTTTTAATATTTAGTTTAGTAAAATTTCATATACTGCCCAGATCAATGAAATTAGCATTATAAAATCTTCATTATCTAGAAAAACGGAGACAACAGAGGTTCTAAACTCTTTGACCATCATATTATGTTGGTGCTTGATGAAACAATACAATAAAACAAGATTTTCATATTTTTGAAAATTTTCTAAAATCTGGGGTAACCCCTTCTAAAATAATGAGTTTTCGGTAAATGTTTTATATACTGAAGTTTATACTCTTTACTTTAGTTTAAAAATTTCAAACTACATTATTCATTTGCATTAATGTATTCTAAACTATATTTATGGTATATAGGAATCATTCTAATTTTTTAATATTAGTTTTTTACTAAAATTTTATATATTGCATATATTAGTGGAATTAGCATTATAAAATTTTTTGTATCTAGAGAAACGGATACGACAGAAGTTCTAAACTCTTTTACCACATTCTACTTTTGTTTTAAAAATTTCAAACCACATCCTATATATGAATTATTATAATTTTTTTAATATTTAGTTTAGTAAAATTTCAAGTACTACCTAGATCAATGAAATTAGCATTATAAAATCTACATATCTAGAGAAACGGAGACAACAGAAAGTTCTAAAATCTTTGATCATCAACTTATGTTAGTTCTCGATTAAACAATACAGTAAAACCAGATTTTCATATTTTGAAGTTTTTCCAAAATCTGTGGAGGTAACCCCTTCTAAAATAATGTGTTTTCGGTAAATGCTCTATATACTGAAGTTTATAATCTTCACTTTTGTTTAAAAGTTTCAAACCACATTCGACATTTGCATTGATGTATTCTAAATATCTTTCATAGTATATAGAAATCATTCTAATTTTTTTAATATTTAGTTTTAGTAAAATTTCGTATACTGCCTAGATCAATGAAACTAGCATTATAAAATCTTCATTATCTAGAGAAATGGAGAAAATAGAAGTTCTAAAATTTTTGACAATCATCTTATGTTAGGGCTCGATGAAACAATACAACAAAACCAAATTTTCATATTTTTGAAAATTTTCCAAAATCCGTGCGTTAACCTCTTCTAAAATAATGAATTTTCGGTAAATGCTCTATATTCTGGAGTTTATACTCTTCACTTTAGTTTAAAATTTTCAATACCACATTATACATTTGGATTAATATATTCTAAACTATCTTTCATGGTATATAGGAATCATTATAATTTTTAATATTTAGTTTATTAAAATTTCATATACTACCTAGATTAGTGGAATTATCATTATAAAATCTTCATTATCTAGAGAAACGGAGACAACAGAGTTTCTAAACTCTTTGACCATCATATTATGTTGGTGTTCGATGAAACAATACAATAAAACTAAGATTTTCATATTTTTGTAAAATTTCTAAAATATGTGGGTTAACAACCCTTTCTAAAATAATGAGTTTTCGGTAAATGTTTTATATACTGAAGTTTATGCTCTTTACTTTAGTTTAAAAATTTCAAACCACATTATTCATTTGCATTAATGTATTCTAAACTATATTTCATGGTATATAGGAATCATTCTAATTTTTTAATATTTAATTTACTAAAATTTTATATACTGCATATATTAGTGGAATTAGCATTATAAAATTTTCAGTATCTAGAAAAACGGATACGACAGAGGTTCTAAAATCTTTGACCATCATTTTATGTTGGTGTTCGATGAAACTATTACAAAAAACCATCCATATTTTTAAAAAATTTCCAAAATCTGTGGGTTAATCCCTTCTAAAATAATGAGTTTTCGGTAAATGTTCTATATACTAAAGTTTTACTCTTCACTTTAGTTTAAATATTTTAAACCAAATTATATATTTGAATTAATATATAATTTTAACCAATTGTATAAAAACTTACATATAATTGGTCGCACTATATTCAATAAATAAAAAAATTGTATCGAAAAAATTTAAAATTATTTATATTTTAAACAATTTTTTGTCAAAACTAAAACCGAAGTAGTATACTTTTTGTTGAAATGGCTAATGAATGGGCCAGATTTTATTTCCCTCAAAATGTTCTTCTTTCTGGATTTCGAAACGTTTCTCAGGCAATAATGCGTGCCATTTTCTATGAATAGTAATATACTCAATGTATTAATATAATTGGTTCTTAAAGTTTTTGTACAGAAATTAAAAATACAGATTTCTATATAACTTATTTTCGTTACATTGAAATATCATTAAATAAAATTAATTCAACTAATAGGAATAGAGTATTTTTTAATTGATATAAAATTTGGATAATATTAAATTTTATTTAGAATAATGAAAATATCAATTATTTTGATATACAATTTTTTTTCTAAACACCAAAAATGATACTAAAGAGGAAGTATTAGTTAACATTTATACATTATTGTAATACTTTGTTACTGTTTTAATTTAATTTCAGTGCCGGTTATAGTGCATGATTGAGTGTGTTTTGGTGAGCCAAGCCACCTACGAACCAACAGCGACCAAATTTCATTTATACCACACAATAAATTGAACAATTCACAGCCTAACACCTGCCACTACGTTCTCGTAACTCTTGGTTTGTTCACATGTGGATTATTCGTGATCCAACACGTGACGCACTTGCTCAGAGGATAATGTTTGAAAAGTGTTTTAAAACTCGAACCGACCAGGCAGCCAAACTGAATTCAACCATAAATCGGATGGTGGCAAAGTAGGGTTATAATATAAGGGTTAAAAGCTATTATACAGAACAAAAATCTGCCAAGAACCCGTCTTAACCATATGATCAATAAGACTCAGTTGAATCAGTTGCTTTTGATTAAATAAATTTCTCAGCTTTAAATTTATTTTAACTATATTTTATTTTGAAATTTTCATCATGAACGAAATAAATATGTTTCAGCCTATAAAAAATTAAACACAATTAAATCACAACTTTTAAAAGTCACATCATGATCAGTTTTATATATATATATAGTAGAAACTCTGTAAATTAATACTAATAAATTAATAAATTTTTCCAATCTCAAATTGGACCGGTTTAAAATATGATACAAATCGTTAAAAATAATAAAATAATATTTTAAAAAAAAATCAAATATAAATATATAGTCTCATTAAAACTATAAATTAATAATTACATGTATATACATTTTATATAAATATGAATCAATCACTATATTGTTTATTGTATATTCACAATGAAACTATTTTTATATTTTCTTAACATCTAATATTTTGATAAAGTTTAGTAAAAATATATCTAAACCATATTTAAGTTTTACTGTACTTACAAGACAAGAATATAGAAACTTGATCTTAAAAAAAATTGGGGAATGGTAGACGCTCCGTCTTCTCTCTTTTTCTTGAGAGAGAAAGTGAGTGTTGTGGTGGTTCCCCGACGGTAATTTTCTCAGTTTTTGGTTCCGGGTGACGGGTCTTCTTTCAATCCGTCGGCGCCGGCTTATGTTTTCCGGAGATGGAGGTTCGTTCAACTCTGTACTGCCGGCTTTATCTTTAGCGCTGTCGTCTTCTTCTCTTTGAAGACGAGCTGTCTGGTTTGTTTGGAGCTCAGGGTTCCCGATTGCAAATGGTTCCGATGGTTGGATTTGAGGTGGTGGTACGTTTCGGCTCCGGATGAGATCTCAAGGCAGGTTTGATGAAGCTGTCCGGAGGGGCAAGTATTGGTGACGACGATGGGCGCGGTGGTTTGTCGATGGCGAGTCTCGGCGAAACAAGTTTCGTTTCGTCTTCTCCGGCGAAAATCCCGGCCGTTGGTTCGTGAAGGGATGGATAGATGACGCGTGTCTCATGCGATCGGTGGATTGGAGCGCGTGGTCGGTTTGGAGAGCCTAGTGGACGCGTGGTGTTGTGAGTGACGCGTGGTAGCGGTTGTGGGCTTTACACCGTTTTTTAGTCCCATTTTGTTGGGCTAATGGTTAAGTTGTAATCGGGTCTTGATGGTCCTTTGTTGGGTGTTTTTGGGCTTGGTCCACTTTTGGGCCTTGTTTTTTTAATAAAATATACTAATAGACGGAAAAAAAAAGTTTTACTGTACTTACATAGTGTATACGACAAAGAAAATAATTAGTTTTATGTTTTGTAAAAGTTATAAGACAAAAGTAATGATTTTCTAAAAAGAAAAAGTAGTTATTTTTTGGCAAAAAAAGAGTAATCATCTTTTTAAGATAAAAGTAGTTAAGACATATAAAAAAGCTAGAGAGATAAAGAAATTGCTCTGTTCCATCTCTAGAAAACACCACCGTCTGCGTGTGCTTCCGGCCGGCGGGTTGGCTCTCTTAGCCACCGTCGGTCCGGCTCTTTGTTTATGTTTTTTTCTATGCATGTCGTTATCGGCGAGGGAAGATCTCTAGGATCCCTTTCTCTTTCGTTTTATTTCGGCTCCGGGAGGACGAGGCGTCTATCGGCCTATCCTCGTCGGCGTTTTGACTCTGGGGCCGCGCCGTATCTTCGTCGGTGGTGGTCGCCGGCTTCTGCGTCTCGGGAAAGTGTATCGAGCTGTGTGAAAAGGGGTTCCCCTTTCTGTGGTGGCGGCTGGGATAAGAGTAGGTCTCGATCTCTTCGATTGAAACTATCTTAGGCTCGGGCCGATGATGTTTTGACTCCGAATCCTATACCCCTAATACTGTTGTTGGGGGTGGATTTCGGTGGTCGTCGTGATTTGTACCGGGAGTTTCCGGTGGTTCTGTGCTTGGGTTCTAGCAGCGTCGACTTTCATCTGGGAAAGGAGTTGGTGAATCACGATTCCGGCGATGTGTCCGGTTAACGGTCCCGGCGACGATCTCCAACCTTCGAGATGACGAAGCCTCTTTCTCTGACACACGTCTCTTGGTTGTTGCAGTTCCAACACGTGGAAGATGCGTTGGTGCAGCGATCGATGGCGTAGTTGGGCCTCGGGTTTTACTTTTGGGTTTGGAGTTTGTTGTTTTAGTGGGCTTAGTATACCCAGTTTGGGTGTTTTGTATGGGCCGACTTTTGGGTCTTTTGTATTATGGTTTCTTTATTAATATTTCAGATGGCAAAAAAAAAAAAAAAGTAGTTAATTTATAGTTTTCTGACTGCAATCATTAAATCTACCACATACACTCACCACTCTTTGTTTGAACCGACAAAACCGTAGATCGACCGAAATTCCAAAGGATATGAATATATCACAAAAATATCGACAGAAATTAAATATATATCTAAACCAACTTGAGAAAGTAGAACCATAGAGAAAGTTATAAAGCTTTTTTGGCTAAAGTTTGGCTAAAGTTTGGAGTTATAAAGCTTTGTTATCAAACAAAAACATATTATAAAACTTTAGTTCGCATGTGTCCATGATCAGACCATGCCTTACGGGAATGCTAAATTGTTAATACGTTAGTCAGATGTGAACCAGATCGGTGGTTCAACTTCTCAACACAAGGAAGCCAAGTGAGCTTCTCGAGGAAATCCTTTATCTGCAAGGTCAACACGTGAACCTCAAGCCACCTTCCACGTCAGTACACATGTCAGACCATTGAACAAGTCCTGTTTTGCTTCTCGAACAAGTTTTAACTGTAATTTACCCATTCCGTCGTGTTCATGTTCCTTTCCCATCACACGAACGCGCTTTTTATATTCTTTTTGTTTTGTTAATTTGTTTGATTCTTTTTTTGGTCAACTGGTGAAATATTTTTCTAAATGACTCATGAGATTTGATTGGAGGAAAGTCTTTGTTTAAAACTGTTGATAATTTTCTCAGCTAAAAACCAAGAAAAATCAGCTCAATTATATATCATGTGTTTCTTTATTAAGGGTTACTAGTTTATCCACAAAACAAAAAGATTGTGTATTCATTGCATTTCTCTAAGGTCAACTATTCATGACTTTTCTGAATTGGAGCAAACGATGTATTCAAGATTTTAAGATCACGAGATTCAATTAGTTTTCGTTCTAGAATCCAAGTTCAGAATATTGACTTATTATATATTCTTTGCTCAATAGATATGGAGCACAATTTGTCGCTGCAAAAGGTCCAGCGTGGCTAGCTCACATCACGTCTTTGGAGGCAATGGCCTAATCAGGACCACCAGGGTTGAGTTCAACACTCTTGTCTACACCGGTGACCTCTCTTTTTGTCTTTACTTTGGTGCCTATTGGCTTTTGTTTTATGATTTCTCCCGTTTTGGTCTTTTTCGTTGTACTAGGGTTCCCTTCGTGGTTCCCAAACTTTTTCTTTCTATGAACCAGCGTTAAAAAAAAAAAGATATGGAGCACAATTTGTTTCGTTAATTTAAATAGGATTAGAAAAAAATCTAAAATCGAATAACCGAACCGATTTTGATCCGAAAAACAAGTATCAAAACTGAACTAAATTGATTAAATATCCGAATGAGTTGATATTAAGAGAACTGAAACGAATTCGATCTGAACCAAAATATTTGGATATCCAAATGTATCTCAAATAGATTTATATATCTAAATATATTAATTATTTTTATATTTAATATATATTAAAAACATCCAAAATATATTATCAGATACTTTTAAGCTGTCCAAAAAACTTAAAAATATAAGCAAATAGTCAAAAGAAATATTTAAAATAGCTAAAATGCACTCAAAACACCAAAAATACTTAAAATATCTATTAATTCTCTATTTAAATATTCAAATCATACTAATTTATATGTTAAATTTAGGTATTTTGACATATGTTATTCAAATTCATATATAATATATTATTTTGTTTATAAATTTTGAGAAATTTAAATATAAAAAATGTAAAATCATTTAAATAGGTTATGCGAATCCAAACCCGCAAAAATTTGAATCGTATCAAAACCAAAATTTAGAAATATCCAAATGAAAATGAAAATTTTTATTCTGAAATCCGAAATCTGATCCAAACAAAACCCAGATGGATACCTAAATGTCAACTCCTAAATTTAAGTGTACCAATTTTCCAAGTTCAACTGCGAGTCTTGATCAATAAACGATAATATCATAAAAAAAAAGTAAATAAAAATAGGAAAATAAAAGTAGGAGACTGAAGAGGCTTATCAAACCATGTATAAAAGAGAGCAACGCTTCCTCTGTTTTTATCAAACCTCTCCGATACTCTTTCTTTGTTTCAGTTTTTTATTTTCTCACAGAAAGAAATAAACTGTGTGTGTTTTGTATTTGTTTGAATTTAATCGTTAAAAGATGCAAGTGATCTCTCCGGCGACGAGATTCGTCGGAAAAGAGAGCTTCGCCGAACTCTACGGGAAACTAAACGATGACTTCAGCTCGAAACTGAAGGTCGGTTTTACAAAGGAAGAGGAAGAAGAAGAAAAGAACAGAGATGAGAATCATCTTGACAAGTCTTGGTGGAATCAAGATGATGATGATGATGAGAGAGAAGAAGAAGATGAAGAGTTCTCGTTCACGAGTGTAAACGCAGACGAAGCTTTCGAAGACGGTCAGATCCAGCCGGTTTATCCTCTCTTTAACCGGAATCTCCTCCTCGAACCGGACGAGAGATCTCTCCGCTCGCCTCTCAAGAAGCTCCTCTTCGTGGAGAGCGAGGAAGCCGCCACCGAAAGGGAGGAAGAGTCAGAGCCGTTGGGACCGTACTGCTCCTGGTCTGGGAGAACGGTGGTTGAGGAAGCTTCGCCGGAGACTTGTCGGAAAAGCAGTTCGACGGGGTTCTCGAAGCTGTGGAGGTTTAGAGATCTCGTCTCGAGAAGCAGCAGCGACGGAAAAGACGCGTTTGTGTTCTTGAATCACGGCGACAAGAATAAGATGAAGAAGCAGTCTTCTTCTAATCCGGCGGCTAAATTGAGCGGGGGCGTGAAGAGAACGGAGAAGGAAGAGAAGAAGAAGAGGTCGGCACATGAGAGGCTGTACATGAGGAACAGAGCGATCAGAGAAGAAGGGAGACGAAGATCGTATCTTCCTTACAGACATGTTGGATTCTTCACCAATGTGAATGGACTTACTAGAAATGTTCATCCTTACTGATTCCAACTTCTTGTGCGACTTTCTTAAAAAAGAAAATTACTTAAAAGTGGTTTAATTTCTTTCCGACAAAACTTTTCATTTGTGTATATACTTTTTGTCTTAACTTTGCCTGTGTTATATAACCCTCTTTCTGTAAGTAAAAGTAAAACTTGCTTATCAACTTTTCAATTCACATGTAATACTATTTGATTATTTGTTTTAGATCGTAAGTATCGTTTGTTATTGGTAGTAGATTCATCGATCCTTTTCTTTTTAACATCAAATTCATGGATCTTACACAATTAGCTTATTTGATTACTAAATCGGCGAATTACAGTTTATTTTTATTTTATTTTTTTGAAAGAATGTTAAATTTATTCAAATCAAAAAAGACTTTTGTACAAGCTAATGCATCTTTAGTTTAAATGTGTCAAGACTTTTCCAAAACTAAAAGAATTACAGTTTAACCCTAGCTAGTTAAACGTATGCTATCTCTATCTAACTGATTGCATTTATTATTCCTAACTAGATGAAGTTATTTTCCGTTTCTTTTGTTAATTCTGCAACAGTTTCATATCATTTACAATTGGAACTTGGCACTCCGTGAAAAGGATGAGATGGTGCGAGATTCATCGACCACGGAACGTATCCGAAACAATAAACAAATGATGACTTGCGAGAAATAAGTTACTTGCACAACTTTGTAAAAACATTCTAGAGGGATGGCGGCAACAAATTATTTGTCCTTTTCCTTTTGCATATAACTATCCTTATGTCATTTATTTTGGATAGCTTTGTTTGACATTTTCTATTCTTCGAACCCATTCTTTATATTGCATTATGTTCACCAACAATCTTAATTGTTAAATATCTCCTAAAGTACAATCAAATTAATTCTCTGATTGTGACAAGTAAACGCATTACAATGCTTCGGGCACTAACACACCAAACTGATAAATATATTGTTTTATAGAGGCCCATTTACAAACTATAGTTTAAAAAAATTATGTGCAAGTATGTTATATAAATAGAGGCCCATGATATTAATTGGGCCAAAAATAAGCATCGTCAATCTAAATTCACTGGTTACCCTATCCAAATTTAACCATATGCTAAATCTTACCACAACTTATGGACCTAAACTCTGGTCCCATGTTAACTAAAAGTCTAAGACCATTAAGATATAAATAATTTATGTTATTGTAGATAGACCCATTACACCCGTTGGACGGGTGGTCTTTACAAGTGTAGGCTTGTGGAAGTAATTTTGTTGCGCTTGTTGTTGTGGAGCTTGAGTTGTTTCATCCCTTGTATTCAAACGTTAATATATTTGGGAAGGAAAATTTAAAATGTGTTAAAAAAAAAAAAGATAGACCCATTACACCCGATAAGTATCTAGTTTGCAGTGCCAATAATTTCCCCTGACATTGTTTTTCCTAAATCTAATTGCCCTGACATTGTTTTTCCTAAATCTAATTGTCCATTAGATGAATGCGAGGTCTAAACAATAGTATAAATTATTTTCAATCCATAGATTGTTAAAAGGTTTAATTAATAGGAATGGATTTGGTTTTTATTTTAAAGTAAACGAGGTTTTCATTCTGAAGATTATTTACTATATTTTATAAATATAAATGATGCGAAGAATCACAATTATTGTGCAAGCATAAAATTAGATAATATCTTATGAGATTATCTTCTGTGATTACTGTAAGTAAATAAAAATATCAATAACTGTAAATATATGCATTATATGTAGCAGATCCTATATTTGGTTGTGATTTTTTACTAGATAAAAGTATAAAACAAAGTATATATAAATAAATAAATAATAAATGAAAGAAGAAGCCCTGCTTCACTTAGCTTTCGCTTTCTCTATCCCGTTACGAAGTGCCCCCACATTGCTCGAATGGTCGTCATAATTCCTCAAAACATCGAAAATCCAGACCCCATCTATGGCTACCCAATAAATTTCTGAAATAAATACATATATTACGTTTTTAGGAGGGATTTTTTAATTTCAACTCCCGAAAAAGTTCTGCATTTATCTTCTTCGCCTGTAGAGGTTTTCGAGGAGCTTTCATTACCAAGTCCTTCTCTATCCACTAACCTTTGCCTTAGGTAATTTCATTTCTGACGTTTATCTTTCTTTTGTTTAATTCTATAAGCGAGTGATTACCAATTCCACATGAACTTTGTTTCTTCAGATTTATGTTTGAAAAAACTAACAAATGTCTATAGATGCTGTGTGTGTTTGGGGTTACGATATCTCAAAAGCTGGCCATTTTTTTCCTCAAAAGTAAATTATAACACGAATTATTATTTTAATTGAGTAGTTTTATAATCACTCATGGAAATAAAAATTGTAATAAAAACAACTTAGGGACCCTTCGGTCCTAATGAAAAGCCAGCTTGAGTTTCTTTAGCATTTTGCAAGTTGTATACTTGTATGTATACAACTTATGTATATGAATAAAAGAGTCGAGAACCATTCCTGTTATGGATCATCTATCTGTTTTAAAATTCGAGCTTCGGCCATCTCATAATTTCAATCCAAATACTATAACACTATTACTAATCTGTTATACTTTTTTCTTAAAAAAATGAATGCCGACGTGAGTAAAGCAATAATGTAGTCAATAATAGAACGAGACGTTATCTCTAAGTTATTAAAGTTTACTTGAATTAATATGTATTTGGACAGATTGCTCGGGAAGTAGAAAGAGATTACTTAATGGCTCCCGCATTCGGCAAATGTTTCACGTTCTGCTGCGCTAAGACCTCTCCGGTAAGTCCGACCAACACATTTTCAAGTAAAACAAAAAATGAACATCGTCTTTAACATTATGAAAGAAACTAATATATAATTAGGCTCTAGTGCTATCTCAAATTTCCTTTTATGATTTATCTATGCTATGCAACGTCGATTTTCAGAAATTAAAAGCTTAGCTTTTTAATTTAACAAGGGTCCAGCAACTCTTTTTTTTTTTTGAACAAAAGGGTCCAGCAACTCTTGAAGCATTTTTTCCTATAGCTATTTTAATAGTGATGGTATTAGTTTTATACTATTGTGCACCCATACTGTGACGAAATCGACCTCGAAATAACAATAACAATGCAAAACGCTGACGCGTAAATGCCGGCTGGTGAGTGCGGGGAAACCGCTAATAACATGACGCGTGTTATTACTGTCCTATAAACTTGCCTTTGTTGTTGCACAAAAAAAAAACTTTCCTTCGTTTATCCTGGCCACCGTCCCATCGGAAAAGACCATTTACTTTTTTTCCCTGCGTCTACTTAAAGTTTACTTCGAGTTGAAATCAGTATGGTCAAAATAAATAAGTTAAAGTTTTGTTACTGAGTACAGTTAGTGTAATCGAGATTAAAAGTTAGCTTTAATTTGCAATAGATTAAGTCGTGATATTATCCATAAGTTGTAATATAAATGTTAATTGTGTCACTAGAATCACTCAAGTAAATATTATGTCACTAAAATCAATTCACGAAAATAAAGATTTTGCATTCCATTCTTGAAGACACATTACACGAATATTCAAGTAATGATATAATGTCATCTCTATGTTGACAATTTTTATTGATGAGGATATCCTGCACTGATGTGGGGATGTTCATGCTAAGACTGACTCATCCTTTTCTATCAACTTCGATGTTAATTCATGCTTCTGCGTGGCAACTTCTGATTGGTATTTGTATTTATAGAAAAAGTTTTGTACCTAACAACAACGATGAATTTATTTTCTTGTTTGCAACCAATAATGGTGGTATAGTTATTTTCTCGAGTCTTGGGTAGGAAGGAATTTTTTTATACCTACACAAAAAAACTTACCAAAAATAGCAACGGAACATGAGGTGGATAAAATTTGGAAAGAAGGTTGATTTTACTTTCTTTTGTTTCGAAAGTAAAAAAGAATAATGGGGTGTTCAAAAAAAAGAAAAAAGAAAAAAGAAAAATGGACTTGTTGTGGAATATTCTTATCGTAGCTATGCCTTATAAGTACGGGGTGTTCATTCTTTAGTTATCACCACCTATATTATTCATGAATCACCAATTCACCCCTATACTTTTCCTTTATTTACTATTAAATCACTGTACCTATAAGATTTTTTTTTTTTTTTAAATAATCTTCCCATTTTTGTGGAGGTTTATCTTTTATTCCGTGTAACAAGTTAGGTACCAAAAAGAAGAATAGAAAAATGTAAGACTTAACCAAAGAGGCCATAGAGTTCCCAGTAGTCTATAAATACCTGTTCTTGCAACAGAGAGAGAGCATTAAGTGATATCACATTTCCTCCATAAGCATTTTTTATAAAATCATCATCTCTGCTTTTGAACCCTAAGGTCTTAGTCTTTCCTCAGATCCCAAATTTCATAATCATCGTACTCTGAATTTGACCTGATCATCTTACTTTAAAAATTAAAAAAAAAATCAGGAAGGAGACGAAATGGCAACGGATGCGTATGAAGCCGCCATCAAAGGACTTAAGGATCTTCTCAGGTACGACAACATTCTCTCTGCTTCAAAGGACAATCATTACATAAAAGTGGTGTCGGCATACATATTCACCTTCAACTATCAACACTTTTGGTTTTTCTTTTTTACCTTGGTTCACGAATCATCATCATTTCTTGATTTCTGCGTTATACTGTTTCGCATGAACTGACGTTTAGGATTGATCATAGCCGTCGATCACTGGGTCTCGTTTTAACCCCGGGGATAAAATGTATATTCCACGTATTACGCGTTTTTATCTAAAAGTATTTTTTATTGATGTTTGTTGGTCAGTAAGAAGGCAGATCTAGGGAACGTGGCCGCGGAAAAGATCAAAGAGTTGACTCAGGAGCTTAAGGAGCTTGATTCCAGCAACTCTGACGCCGTTGAACGTATCAAATCCGGTTTCACCCACTTCAAAACTCAGAAATACTTGTGAGTTTTTTTTAGAAATAGTTTTACTTTCCGTTTTGAGGAAAGTAATAAATTAATTGTTCAATTTGTTCTGAATCCGAATAAGAATTTCGTGAGGCTGGAACGGAATCATCACCTATTGGTCCTCAATTTTCTACCTTTAATAAAGCACATCCATGGGTCATTAATAATAAAACTACGTTATTCTTTTCATATTCCCCCTCTAGTATTATGGTTTTTATGTCATCGGTTAGTGCTAAATATCACAAGGTACATAAAAGTTTAAACTTTCTTCTCCTTTCCGAAAGATAAATATTTCAGAATCTCTATAATACGACAAATATTTTAGAAAAGTGGATTTTGTATAGTTTTATAGTATATTTTATTTGTTAATAATGATATATTATAAGTTTCAACATATAATTGAATTGCTACTGAATATTGTTAATCACAAAAAACAACATTTCTTACCAAAAATTATTTTTTTTTACTGTGTGAAAGGCTGAAAAATCTATCAGTTTGAAAGTAGAGTGATAAATTAATTGTGCTAATATTAAAAAGGCAAAATTTCGGATTCCGATTAGGAAATGAAGAAACATAACAAGATTTTGTAATGAAATAAAATTGATCCTTATTTTATCTGCCTTTTGTTTTATTTGTAACCAGGAAAGATAGTGCTCGGTTCAATGATCTCGCCAAGGGTCAGAGCCCAAAGGTTTCAAATTTCCCAACTCTCTCTGTTCTCCTACTCGTTTTGTTTTTACGTTTTCTTGGTTTGACTAATACCTAAAAAATACAAGTATAAAGCAAGATTAATAATAGAGATGAAGGGAAAGGTGTGAACTGTGACATTGACTTTGTGAACGCGCATAACAGTTTTAGAAACTCAATAATGGACCAGTCTCTTGATATTAAACAAAGATAATCAAGTATTTGAAACGACGTTGAACATTATGCAGTTTCTGGTATTCGCCTGTTCTGATTCTCGAGTGTGTCCATCTCACATATTGAATTTCCAACCTGGAGAAGCCTTTGTTGTCAGAAACATTGCAAACATGGTTCCACCTTTCGACCAGGTTCATAACATACAAAAAAACCATCTCAAACTCAAAATTACATCACAAAAAGTGTGTTATATAATATGGTTTTTATTTGTTACATTTTCACAGAAGAGACATTCTGGCGTTGGTGCCGCCGTTGAATACGCGGTTGTACATCTCAAGGTATAAAAAAAAATTATCCCCTCTTTCTAAGGATAGGCACTTGTAGCTTTAACTAAATAAGAAAACGTGCTTATCTTATATTCAGTAATATTATTCATCTAGAGTTTGGCTCTTTTGATTGTGCCCATTATTATTTTGAGTCGTCGTTTCTAAAGCGTAGAGATGCATTATGCACATGGCCCTTACTAAAAGTTGATGTCTAGTCACAGTATTGTGGCATTTGTGCTCTTTGCATCCACCTAACTTGTTCCTCCTTTTATCTTAATGCCACTAGGAATTGCATTCCAACAATTATCAATTTTATTAAATAAAGAAAGCTGGATCCTTTTGGATAATGTCGATATCGGTCTAAGGCATCAGAGAGTTGCAACCACCTTTTATTCATAGTCAACTGTTTTTAATAGTCCTTTTCTGGTAGGTGGAGAACATTCTGGTGATAGGCCATAGCCGTTGCGGTGGGATTAAGGGACTCATGTCCATTGAAGATGATGCTGCACCAACTAAGAGGTAGTCAAAACGCTAATAATATTTTGTAGTTACATGATTTGACATGAGTTCTGAATCAATAATATTCGGAAACTAAAAGTTCAGTAAAAAAAATATATATATATTGGGAAATATTGTTTAACATATGTTCTTGTGTTGTTGTGTGGCTTTCTAGTGGAACCGTTTAAGATGATCATTTGATACATTGTTTCTTTTGTGAATGTTCACTAAAGCTGAAAAAAAATTAAAATTGGCAGCGACTTTATAGAAAACTGGGTGAAGATCGGCGCATCAGCAAGGAACAAGATCAAGGAGGAACATCAAGGCCTAGACGATGAAGCTAAATGCACCGAGTGTGAGAAGGTAAAAACAAATTAAAAGGACACAAAAACACAAACAGCACTCAGTGCTCTGTTATTTATGCTTAACGAATCTCTGTCTCTTGCAGGAAGCTGTGAATGTGTCGCTTGGAAACTTGCTTTCATACCCATTTGTGAGAGCTGAAGTAGTGAAGAACACATTGGCGATAAGAGGAGCTCACTACAATTTCGTCAAAGGAACCTTCGATCTCTGGGAGCTCGATTTCAAGACCACTCCTGCTTATGCCTTCTCTTGAACATAACTCTTGTGAGATTTGCGCTTTTGTCTCACAAAAGCTTTGACTGCATCCTTTCTTTCTTCTCATGTTGATTCTGATCTCAACTTTTATTTATCATTTCCACATTTCAGACTTGCAACTTTGCTGCTTCTGTTTCAAAAAGCTGTTAACAATAATACTCTGAACAACCTTTTAAGCTTGTTTATTTCGTCTAAGTGACGTGTTGCTCAAGAAAGACCCACTTGCTAGTATTATTCGAACTTAAAATTTGGAAATTTATAGATGATATTCATCAAATACTTATCTGATAAAGTAGCAAACTAGATTAAAAAATTAAATTACGTTTTTACTTATAATCCTAATTAGTTCTGGAAAGTTAGAGTAAATTACTTTTTTTGCTTATAATAATACATATAGTTTATCTCGGGAGCCCTAAGAAGAAAAAAAACCCTAGTTTCTGTCGTGGTAATCAAGCAATGGAAGAAAGATTAGGTAATAAACGGAGGAAGGTTTCTCCGTCGTTGTCCGGCTTATGGTCGTTGCCAGATGATGTGGCGTTGACCATCCTATCGCAGGTCTCGAGATTTGACCGTGGCGCCTTGGCTACAGCCTCCAAGAGCTTCCGCTCTGTAGTAGCTTCCCCTGTGCTCAATGGCTTGAGATCCACAGAGGCATGCTTCTACGTATGCTTGCGCCTCTTCCCTGGGAAACAGGAACGACTGGTGTTATATAGGGAAGCTTTTATACTGTCGTGGTGATGGCGGGAGGATACTGTGGTGTAACCCGGTACCAGGTGCTTGATTGGAAAGAAGTAAAAGGTTTGGAGCAAGAGCTGCAGCGGCCGTGGAGACAAGACCTCTGTACTATTAGTCCGTTGACGCTCATGCCCTGTCAAGTTCGATATCCTGATATATGTAGGCTCAGCGGTAACGCTGCTGGGAACATTGTCATATTCTGGAACGTTCCTGAGAGTATTGAGCTTTGGTCTGCTGAGATTTCCGTTGAGAAAGGGCAGGGACTCGCGGAGGTTTGGGGGAAGGTTGAATGGTCAGGTCATGTCTTGAAACTTGAGCCTCTCTCTTACGTTGAGGTTTTGTTTTCTGCTTCTGTTCTTGTCTGAATTCAAATTGCAGTCTGATTATTTATCACCTAACACTCTAATTACAAACACTTTAAGTTTGTTCCTGTATTTTAATTTCTCAGTAGTACATCAAGTCTGGTTTCTTGGAAAAGGAGAGCAAGTAAGTCTTATCTCACTTTGCTTCCAATGTGTTATCGGTTTCTGATCCTAGACTTCTGATTTTATTTGTCTAAACCTGATCATTGACCGCGTTGAGATCTAATTGTGTTTGGCCAATAAACTACAACAAAGCGCATCCATAAATTCAATTATAAGATGGTAAACCTCACTGGATTTTGTGATCGTAGCGATTAAAAAAAAAAATCGTTTTGGAGGCCAAGGGAACTGTAGATGAACCAGTACTATAGTGGACTAGTGGTTAAAGGTTTCGCTTACTTTAACATTAGTTTTAGACGATCATGAAATACCAGATGATTGCTGCTGTTATTTTTAATTTGGTCTACTAGTTTCTGTGAATATTAATGTGACAGTGCCTTTTAGCAATGTCCACCTCCAGAATCTCGAGGCAGCTAATGTTGAAAGGAAAGGAGATTTTCATTCGAAGTAGTGAACACACATTCGAGCTTAAAACAGTTTATTCCTTAGAGAGTTGCAGGAGAGTAAGGAAGTGTTGCATCATTTTTTTTTTCAAATGCTCATTGGTGATGGACCATGCTCTGGTTTGACAATTGAACAGACTTTTACCCTCTTCTCACCTAAGAGACAGTGACTGCAATGTGAATTTCATTGCACATTAACAAACTTGAAAAGGCCTAATAGTGCTAGGCCTAGTTCGGCCCATAATTATTTTGGTATAACCTAGCCTTTATTCAGGGCTTGTTAGTTAAGTATATACTAGATTTTGACCCGCGCTTTTGAAGCGCGGGATATTTTACGATGAAAAATTTCACTAATAATTTAACAAATATTTTGGTAATTTTTTTAAGAGTGTGTATTTAAAATATTTTTTCATTTAAATCAGTATTTTTAAATTCAACCCGATTGTGATTATACCGGTTAATCCGGAAATCTAACAATTCAATTTATGTTTTTAAAATATTCATATTAAAAAATCACTAAAACCCGAGACTAATCGATTGAACTGATGGATGACCGATATGTAATCTAATTGGATTTAAATTGTAATAGTTTCATAATTTGTAATCTTATAATCGAAATTTTAAAGTTTACTATTTTGCAATTTATGAAATTATGACGTTTCTACAAAATTTTAAAGAGAAAATGATAGATATAAAATAACTAAGATTAATTATTGTATTATTTGGAAACATTGATGGTAGTATAAAAATATATTGTTTGAAAACATTGATAGTAGTATATAGAAATAAGTATATGGTTTGGAAACACTGATAGTAATATAAAGAAATAAGTATATTGTTTGGAAACATGGATAGTAGTATAAAGAAAGGAATATTAGTGATTAAATGTATGTTTAACTATAAAGTATAAAGATGTATTTAATTTAAAAACTTACAAAATAAATGTTAGGTCCAACAGAATGTTTCTGTTTTAATAAGATAGATTTTGGTCCCTTTTGAGTTCTGATTTTCTTTATAACCGTACAAAATTAAAAAAATTTAATCAGTAATTATTCTTCTTTCTTGCCTCTTTATCCTTCGGGACCATTGATATAAACATTTAACAGTTACTTTCAAAACAAATTGCCGACAAAGAAGAAGATAAAATTCGAATAAATTGCCTTTTGTTAATGCACATATATATTCGCAATTATGCAAAGACGGACTAAAATAAAGGCATGTACCCATTATCTTTCAGTACAAAAAAGAACTTCTGCATGAGTTAAACATTTTCTTATTATATCTTTTTTTCCCTTATTATAAACTTTACAAAAAGAAAGCACGATAACAAATATAGTGGCAAAGGAATATTGATTTGCTTGGTGGTGGTGCTAGTGTCCTACAACGACAGAGAAATATGAGCCATTGGGACAAGAGAGATCCAGTTAATTAATTAAAGCCCATACTTGCATTACATAAGATCACAAATCAAGAAACATAAACAAGCCACATTGATGTTGTCCACTTGTGAAGATGTATATTCTGTATCAGTGAAGTAAAACAGGAGGTAGTACATGTGTGTGTCATGAAGATGGTTCAGTTGGAGTTCGTGTTTTGTGATGTCGGTTGGCTTGTTAAACTTAGAGAAGAGATAATATATTTATTGGGAATTTTACATTAAAGGTAAATGATATTATTTGAAGAGGAAAATGCAAGAGAATTATTTTCTAAAGAGAAAAAGGAAAGTTGCTTAAGTTGCTTTTGGAAGAACTTGTGGAATAAGTTCTGGTTATCTACATAAAGAGGACGTGCCTCTATAGAGAAAGGTGTCTCTGCTAAAAAGAAGAAAAGTCGAGAGATCGTTCTGATATTGCTTGTGTGATCAAGCCTTGTGTGTCACTGCTCTGCGTTAGGTGTTTACGTAGTTGGTGAAGTACTTCCGAGAAGTGGAAGATTGAAGTTTGAACTCAGGAGGAGTTTAGCTCGGGGTTTGGAGGATCCTGATAAACAGAAGTTTAGATTCTAGGGTGAGTTTTAGCTTAGAATTGGACTAATCCTAAAAAATTCTTGTAATAGAAAAGATTGATGTAAGACTTTCTTGTTCTAATGAATTCGAAAAGAGAAATTTTTATCTTTTACTTTCTACACTTTAATTCTCTGCTCTTGCTACATTAACAACTTGTACTATGAATATATATGATGCAACGACTTGACGTCATCTATTCATTTTCATATACGTACATACATATATTTTCATGTATTTTTTTTTTTCACATATTTGGAAGCAGCACGTTACACTGGCTATGAACATGCACATCAAATACGGCATCAACTATTTCATGATATTTTTCCTAACAATGAGAAAATTGGATAGTCTCACGATTTTCCTTTTTAAGAGCTACTATTTGTATTATCAGGAGACATGAACATACTTGTAAAACTGGAGATGCAGAAAAAGAAAAGGAAAAGCTAACTCGTAATAATTATAAGACTTTGGGACAAACCACGTTTGCGAAGGGGACCTTCATCATTTCATGCAGTCACTCATTTATACATGTTTTTTTTGTAATGATGTATGAGACTAAATATTTGTAGTTTTTTTTTTTTGCTAAAACTAAATATTTGTAGTTAGGAGAATTCAAGTTTATTTCTTTGGTTAAGTGAGTTTGACTTGTTTTTAATTAGAGTTGCTAGAAGAATGTTAATGAGTTCTCACGAACATCTCATTTTTATTTCTTTCAAAGATCAGAAACAGAATTAGTTTTCAAATAATTAAGCCCTTCGAATGCTAAGTGGAAAGGAGCCACTGTTGAAAGTTATTTGCGAAATAAATAATTATGAACATCTTCAAATTACATCTCATTTCATAATACTTTTTCCTTTCAGTTTTCCACTACGAGAAAAACCACCCCACATTGATATAATTGTACTGCAAAACATAGATAATAATAAGTGATGCTAGCTAGTACAAAATTATAGTTGTAGGTTGTAGCTATATATAAACATGAGATATTTCATGAAATATTATTTTACCAAAGATAAAACCAATTAAAACACTATTACTCTACCAAGATTCCTTTATATTTTAGAAATTTTAAACTTCCGTTTGAAATTTATATTTTGGAAGATAATAAGAAAGTGAATATCCTTTTGCTTAATATATTAATAGATTGTAAATATTTTATCCAAAACAATATATTTTAAAATAGAATTTAGAATTATCATTCGAATAAATGTAGATTTTACTAACATTTAAACTCTATTAAAATACCTAATTGAATAACACCACCTAAAATATATATAGTCATGAGAAATCGAGTTTATTTATTTGGTTAAGCGAGTTTGACTTGTTTTTAATTAGAATTGCTAGAAGAATGTTAATGAGTTCTCACGAACATCTCATTTCTATTTTTTTCTAAAGATCAGAAACAAAATTAGTTTTCAGATCAGCCCTTCAAATGCCAATTGGAAAAGAGTCAATGTTGAAAGTTAATTTGCGAAATAAATAATTATAAACATCTTCAAATTACATCTCATTTCATAATATTTTTTCCTTTCAGTTTCCCACAATAGGAAAACCACCCCACATTGATATAATTGTACTGCAAAACATAGATAATAATAAGTGGTGCTAGTACAAAATTATAGTTGTAGCTATATATATAAACATTAGATATTTCATGAAATATTATTTTACCAAAAATAAAACCAATTAAAACACCATTATTCATTTTTGTGTTTAACGGCCGTTTCTCTCTCAGACCCGCTTTCCTAGGCACGCCGCTTCAAATGGCTCTCCTCCGCACCAAGTCCGCCGCTCATCCCTCCTCCTCCTTTTGAAGCAGCTTTCCTCCTCCCTGGCTCCGATGGCGACCGCCTCTCCGTCGCGTTTCAGGCCGCCTCCAGATCCGTCGCCGCCGTCGCCTAAGCCACCTCCACTTGAAGCTCCCTCTCCCATCGTTCCACCAAAACCGCCTGACTCGTCTGGCCTTTATTTCTGTCAAGTTTATCTCTTGAAATTGGGTTTCTGTAGTTCTTCCTGTGTCCTTGGCTGTGCAAGCTGCTGTCGGGGCTATATCAAAGTCAGTTGGCTCTTGTTCCTTACTTGCAGTCCTTCTCCTTTAGTCACATCTTCAATAATTCCAGATCTGATTTTCGATGGCTGCGTGTATAATGCTTATGCTCGTTCTCCGACTAATGTACGGCTGTCAGATCTGTATCTCTCTTTGTCCTCATGGGCGCTGGCCTTTCTCCCTACGGGGAAGATCCGTTCTTACTTACTTTGTTGTGAACAAAGCTTCATCATTGGTGTTTCCCAAGACTCTTCCGGTAGATCTATGAGCATTGGTTGCTCTGAGCTTTGCTCAACTCCTGTGGTGAATCTCCCTTTGTCGGAAGAACCAAAGATCCATCTCCTCCTACCGTCATTACCGCTCACAACTACAAATCCCGGTATTTACTCTCACTTTCATGCTATGACAGAATCTGGTGAGAAACAGATTGACTCTGGTTTCATTAACACTCTTTGGTTCCGATACGGTAATATTGGCGTCGAGAGTCTTTTATTGGCCACATTACCTGCCTTTTCACCAAATCTTGTCAAGCTGTTTTGTTGTTTCGCCGGTGTGAAGATGGCTGGGTCTCCATCGTCATCCTCACTTGCCCACCACAGTCACGAGACACTGCTTCAAATAGCATCATTCCATTTGTCTCCATTGCGTCCACAGTCTAGAAACTGTTCAGTTTCATCTCCATATCTGAGTCCCTTAAACCTCCAAACAATTAGTCCTTTAAACTTACTCTTTTTAGATAAGTTTATGACAACTTTCTCTCGTCAGAGTCGAGAGAGATCGTCGTCCACTTCCTCCGTTCAGGAGAGAATCTCTTCACCGTCCCTCTTTGTAAGAAGTGATTTTCATTCGGTATCCAAGACATGGATCATCGATGATGCAGGAATATGCACATCTCACTCAACGACAGCTACCTTAGTGGCATCGCCCCTAGTTGCGGAAACTTTGGTAATGCAAAACACCATGATCTCTGCTCACAGTTGTGGAATAAACTCTCTCTCGATCCTCCTCGATGCACAGATCCTCACCAATCTAATGAAATCAAATGGACGGCATCTAGAGATCGTTGGACTCCTCAACGACATCTATCTCCTTTTACTGCTATTGAGTTTATGTTTATGCCTAGGCTTGATAATGCTAGAGCAATATTGTATCAAAACCAAGGTTAATCTATTTAAATGAATGCTGTTTCACACAAAAAAAAAATACCATTACTCTACCAAGATTCTTTTATATTTTAGAAATTTTAAACTTTCGTTTGAAATTTATATTTTGGAAGATAAAAAGAAAGTGAATATACTTTTTCTTAACATATTAATAGATTGTAAATATTATATCCAAAAACAATATATTTTAAAATAGAATTTTGAATTATCATTCGAATAAATGTAGATTTTACTAAGATTTAAACTCTATTAAAATACCTAATTAAATAACACCATCTAAAATATTTATAGTGAGGAGAAATCGAGTTTATTTATTTGGTTAAGCGTGTTTGACTTTTTTTTTTAATTAGAATTGCTAGAGGAATGTTAATGAGTTCTCACGAACATCTCATTTCTATTTTTTCCAAAGATCAAAAACAAAATTAATTTTCAGATAAGCCCTTCAAATGCCAATTGGAAAGGAGTCAATGTTGAAAATTATTTGCGAAATAAATAATTATGAACGTCTTCGAATTACATCTCATTTTATAATATTTTTTCTTTTCAGTTTCCCACAATAGGAAAACCACCCCACATTGATGTAATTGTACTGCAAAACATAGATAATATCATAATAATAAGTGGTGCTAGTACAAAATTATAGTTGTAGCCATATATATAAACATGAGATATTTCATGAGATACTATTTTACCAATGGTAAAACCAATTAAAACACCATTACTCTACCAAGATTCCTTTATATTTTAGAAATTTTAAACTTCCGTTTGAATTTTATATTTTGGAAGACAAAAAGAAAGTGAATGTACTTTTGCTTAGTATATAAATGGATTAATTATGACGAGCTGGAGTTTTTTTTTTTGACATCACGAGCTGGAGTTGTGATGCTACTTGCTAGTGGGATTGATTAAATAGTTGGATCGCATGTAGATATTTAATAATCAAGATACTTTTGTGCTTCGTAACTAATCAAGATTGTATAATACTACTCTTTTGTCAGTACTCTACTCTATTTTCGAAACTGTCGTTTTAAAAGTATAGTAAAAACCCAATCGGAACCAACATTGACGAAGGTCAAGGAGGTTCGATTTATCGTAACATACTAACAGTGTTAAAAACTAATTACGAAAGAAATAGTGAACTTGAGTAATAAGCTTTCATTTTTTCATCTTTGGTGTTCGTTCTACGAAAGCAACGATGACACAAAGAACATTTCATCCTGTGTTCACGAAAGTTAATTAAAAACTATTTACATTTTTTTTTCTTTGTATTTCCTGCAAAATCAACACATCCAAACTTCAGTTTCCCGATATTTCGGAAACCACTGAATATCTCACACACTTCCATCACTAATGATTTCCTAAAGAGAACAAATCACATGTGTTATCTGATTACGTAAACAAATACTCCCTGTATTTGAATTAACAATTGTTTTCCAGATTAACAATTTTTAAAAAGTGCTATGCATTTTAAAGAATAAATTAAACTAAATTTATACCATAAATACATCATTTTATGTGGTTAAATTTTTTCAATAATCTAAAATAAATAATTCAATATGTCAAATTATTAAGTTTACAGTAACATCATTAAGTAATAAAAGTACATAAATTTTGAATTTTCATTTTCGAATTTTTTTAAAAATTAAATATTTATATTTATGAAAGGGGCATACGGATGGAGTTGTGCTTTTTATGTAAAACAATGATGGAAGATTCCAAAATGTAGAACATGTGTACGGGAGACATAATACCCTGGATGGCGTGACTTTCTACCTCTGTTTTATGTGTATAAGATTGAAAACATAAAGCAATACTACAGTGAGATACGTCTCTGCAAGAAATGGCAATAATCAACAATAATAGCGTAATGCCAAATGAAACTAAGATTATATCATTATTTACAGGAATCTTTTGTGAAAAAGAATGATTAACAATACAATCACATATCATTATTAATCGATCTTAACAAGTTGCTTACTATTTTAAAAGTAAAATTAAACAGTTCTGTCGTTGCATTATGCGCATTTGACATTTGGTCCACAAATAACCTACACGCCGATATATACACTGTTCTCACATGATCGATGGCTGCAACTGCAACACATGGTTTTCTCTGTAGCATTTGTTAATTTGCTCGGGGACATTACTTTAATCATAATGAATGATGAATGATCATGTTCTTTTTCATTTACGTACTTTATTGAAATAGTAAGAAAAAGGTAATCAATATTAACAATAACTCAATGCCAGTTTTTTCTTTGAAAAAAACACTACTCAATTCCAGTGAAAAAATTAAGTCATTATAAATAACTATTTCCTTTTTATTAAATTAAATACTATCGTTTAAATTCTTGCTTCTTGACAGAAAAATATCCTTGTACTTTTCTGATGGAAAAATTCAAAGACAAATGTTGTTTTATTCTTACGAAATGAAGTCTATCACTTTTTTTCTTGCAAAATGTACTTGAAAGTTCGAAACACGATGGGAAACTAAAAGCCCTTTTTCATAAAAAGAAATACGATGGAAAATTAGAATATTCAAAAATTGTCGTTTTAATGAGAGTATATATTAATTAATTCAGATAAGTTATTTGTATATCATCTAATCTATTAATTTAGGGATTATCTACTATTTAAAGTTCTCATTTAAATTTTGGACTCTTTCATAATTGTTGCTAAAATATATGATGTCTCCTATACAATGCAACCTACCAACTTAAATTAAACCAAATCTTAACCAACATAGATTAGTTAAACCTAACCAGTAACACTTTTATAATATTTTTGGTTAATCTCTTAATATAATTAGATCTAGGACTAGGCGTTCGGGTACTCATTCGGGTTTCGGTTCAGTCTATTCGGGTTTCGGGTTTTCGGGGTCAAAGATTTCAGCCCCATTCGGATATTTTTAAATTTCGGTCCGGGTTTGGTTCGGATCTTTACGGGTTCGGTTCGGGTTCGGATAACCCATTTAAAATGTTTTTAAATTTTCAAAATTTATTATATACTTTAAATTTTCAAAATCTATAAGAAAGATAATATATTACATATAAATTTTCATAACATATATGCCAAAATACCTTAATTTAACTATTAATTTAGGGATTATCTACTATTTAAAGTTCTCATTTAAATTTTGGACTCTTTCATAATTGTTGCTAAAATATATGATGTCTCCTATACAATGCAACCTACCAACTTAAATTAAACCAAATCTTAACCAACATAGATTAGTTAAACCTAACCAGTAACACTTTTATAATATTTTTGGTTAATCTCTTAATATAATTAGATCTAGGACTGGGCGTTCGGGTACTCATTCGGGTTTCGGTTCAGTCTATTCGGGTTTCGGGTTTTCGGGGTCAAAGATTTCAGCCCCATTCGGATATTTTTAAATTTCGGTCCGGGTTTGGTTCGGATCTTTACGGGTTCGGTTCGGGTTCGGATAACCCATTTAAAATGTTTTTAAATTTTCAAAATTTATTATATACTTTAAATTTTCAAAATCTATAAGAAAGATAATATATTACATATAAATTTTCATAACATATATGCCAAAATACCTTAATTTAACACATAAATTAGTTTTCTTTGAATATTTGGATAAAGAATCAATAGATATTTAACTATTTTGGTGTTTTCAGTATATTTTAGCTATTTTAAACATTTACTTTTGACTATTTGCATATATTTTCCGAGTATTTTGGAAAATTAAAAGGTATCTTATATATTTTTAATATTTTTAATATACATTATATATAAACATAATGTATATATTCAAGTATATAAATTTATTTCGGATACATTCGGGTACCCAAAATATTTCGTTTCGGATCGGGTTTGGTTTCGGTTCTTTAAATACCGAAATTTTGAATCCGTTCGGATATTTAATCAATTTTGGTTTGGGTTCGGTGCTACTTTTTGGATCGGGTTCGGTTCGGTTTTTCGGGTTCGGACTTTTGCCCAGCCCTAATTAGATCATATAAAACTGAACCACTCTTAAATCAACGAGTTCTATATCATTCCAGACATAAGAGAAAAATATCCGACTCAAAACAACGTAAGCATACAAAGACCGTATATGCTTATGCTCATTGATCTTCCAAAAACCAAATAATTGTGGCATAGACCAACATAGGCTCATATTCGTATCACTAACTTTACTTCCATATATTTACTCTTCACCTACAGCATATCACAACATACACAGTTATACAAGTACATGATTTTTTTTTGTTCAAACAACCAAATAATGGTGGCATATGGTCAGTAGATTTTTTAAATATGTTTTTTTATATATTACATTTTACGAGACTATGTGTATAAGTTTTTTTTTGAAAAAGGCATAACTATGTGTATAAATTAAAAGGTAAAAAGTGTGACAAGGCAAATTATTATACTAAAAATAAAAGAAGATTAAATACAAACTAATAACAAGTACAACACAAATTATAACACTATTAAATTCTATATATATTTAATAAAATATTATATATATGTCTAATATGTATATATATATAAATGTTACACAAAATATATATAATATTATATACACATATTATATATACCATATATTATTAATTGAAATTTGACAAATCAATTTCCGCCCTTTAGGGCGGGTCCTAATCTAGTTAATAAGTAATAATGAATGTAGTGGATCTAACGGATCTTGGATCAAGCATATCTAAATATATGTTTGAATGATGAAAGTGGATTAAAAAACAGTCTAGAATACTGTATAAGTTTTTTAAAATTTGATAAACAAATTATATTATCATTCATATTTTACAATTAAAAGTAGTTTTTTAAATAAAGTTATAACTGAAAATAACTATAAACGTTTCCTCAAAATCTAATAGTAAAATAATTTAGATATATATATATATATATATATATATATATATATATATAATTATTTTGAGCTTTAAGATTATATATATATATATTTTATGATATAAAATAATGATAATTTTGGTAAAATAGTTTACAAGTTTTAAAATTTAATATTAATTTTAATACATTAATTCTAAAACATTTATAAGAAAAATGAAAGAAAATAACACATTATTAAAAAAAAATAAAGCATGATATCAAATAATACAAGATGAAGCATTGTAATATTGTGTTTATATGCTACAAAACGTTGTATGATAAAAATATGAAAATAAATAAATTACTTTAAACTAAAAATTGTTTTAGAAATTAAAGTTAAATTGGCAAATAAATATAAAATAAAGTAAAAACTAATGGACTTTTTTAAAAAAGTAAAAAAGACAATGGACTACACAAAACACTCCATATACGAGCATATCCTGCTCCACTAGGCAGTTCTTCTTTTTCTCACAAAAAGAACTGCAAGCAGTTCTGTATTTATTTTATTAATTTAATCTTTTAAACTGCTAATTGTTGTAAATATTGTTGAATGGATAATTTAAAAGCGGATGCTCCATTGCCTAACACAATAGTAAATGATGGTACAAAATTGTCCAAGCATTCTATGACTTGAACATATTGGATGACTGTTTGGTGAGTATGTACATTTAAAATTGACTGTTTGGTGTAGTAGTAAGTTGGATGTTCATTGATTCTAGCTACAAATACTCAGAACTCGAAGAACACTCGACCACCAATTTTTCCAAGCCCTGTCATTACTAGGGAATTGAATCATTAACAGTAGTATTGTACTATTCAATACAATATTGCTGGAAAGATATCTCATGGAGGATAAATTAAAATAACTTCATGAAGTAATATTGTTTTTAATCAGCGTATATTGGTCAAGCCCGTCATGTGGGTTTCTAATTTCTCTATGATAGTTAATTAGATTCGGTAATTATAATTTTCTCATCGACCGCCAAACAACTTGCACACGCACATAGATGCGAACATACGTCTTGGTCTTGCATGTTAGCATGTGTATGCTATATATATAGGTGTATATATCATATATATATGTATGAATCATGACAGGGTATGTCTGTCGTATAGCATTGAATGTAAATTTCAGTGAGTTCTAGTTCTGTTTTATTATAGTCGTTAATTGACTGACTGTATTTAATAAATTTGCTTTTGCTTTTGCTTCTTTATAAAAGCAAAACGCGATATTTATATGATAATAACATCGTAATACTATGGGCTCTGATCTACACCAGAATTTTAAAAATAAGGAAAGAGTTGTGGTCAAATAATTATCCTCTAATATCCGACCTTTTATCCATTTACACTCAAAATAATATACAATCTATTGTGTCATTACAGTGATAAAAGATGCATATATATATATATATATATATTGACATGTATCGTATATGTCAAACTGAGATCGAAAAAATTTTGACATCGAAAAATCTGAGAACGGTGATTTAATTAATAGATACTTTTAAATATACCACAAAAATATGTAGAATAGATTATTTATAATGTATGGATTTTTGATAAAGAGGTAAATCATCTTTTCTAAGACAAAAATATACCATTTCTATTTCTTACGATGTTGAGAACTGGTATATCTGAAAAAGTGGGTATGTAACTTATTATAGAGTTTATTTTTAAACTTAAAATTTAATTTTGTTTACGTACACATAAGCAAATTTGTCTTTGCCTGGAACATTAGCTCATCTATATTCCACTTTGTCAAAAACAGAAGAAGCTCATAGTCCTTCTCTTCAGTTTTGTTGGTTGAAACAACAGTAGCTTAGAGTACTCACATTCGTAAATAAAGTCTAAACAATATATATTACTTGTCAATATAATGAAATTATTTAATTGAATTTCAATGTTTAAAATTAAAAAATTAGAAGGTAACATGTATATCATGAAAAATCATTAAAACTTCAAATTTTCTCATTTGAAACATCTTAAAAATCTTTTTTTTGTAAATCAAAATCTTTGTTTTGTTGTTGTGTTGAGATATTGGCCTACCAGTGTAAATGCTTTATACTTTTGTTTTTTTTTTCCTTTTTAACTTACATACATGCATTGTTTTTTTTGTTTTTTTTGAAGAAACACATGCATTATTTGTTGTCAGTAATTTATGGAGTAAAATGCGAAGGGGGAGCAAATAGATTCTATACGCAGCACCCATAAGGGCCACAACAATGATTTATGATCTCAATTCCTTCCTACTGAGAGGAAAAGACAAATGTTATTATAATACTCTATTACCATCTATATTGTTGGTTCTAAGTTCCAACCAATGGTATTATATTGGGTCGCTAAAGAAATTCTAACGACCGATGCATATCAGACTATCTACACAAACTTGTAAGTAGGGTTGGTAGTCATGACTCATGAACCAAATCTAATGAAATATTGGCTTTAAGTTTCTAAAAAAATTGAAAAAGTTTACACAGACCAAAGTTCATAAAAAAAAAAAAATTTAGGTCCCCAAATTTACTAAAATGTAAATTTTAGATGAAATCTTCAATATATCGGTTAAAGCCTTTAAAATCTTAGGGCCGGTGATGTCCTAAGTTCTCAGATAATTTAAATGTGGTTTAGAGGAGTTTTCTTTTAACCGGTTTAATTTTGTTGTTGTAACTTTACGATTTTGTGTTGCAATGGAACTTTTATCGAGACTGAAAATAAAGCAAAAGGAACGTAAATAAAAGTAGACAATACATCAAGACAGAGACCACTGACCACAAAGTCACGCGGTTCGTATTTTAAGATATTTTTTTTTGGTAATCCATGTTAAGGATTCTCATAATAGTTACTACTCCTATTACGAAACAAGTATGGTATAATACTAAATGTAATTTATGATTGTATCATACTTGCCTTGCAATTACGATTAAAATGAACAATGAGATTCCATGATTGCTAAATATTTTTAAAAATATTTCAATGCGTAAGTAAATTATTGACAGTATAATAATCAAATCTGAAGGGGCGTGCTCTTGGCACACTGCTAACTAGACTTTGTGATAGTATTCTCCCAGGACACTAAAGTTTTGTACTAATAGTATTTAAACGTATTAAACTAAACCTGCCATTTTCTAAGATGTAAGAGCATCTCCAATGTAAAACTCCATTTTTTCCTCCAAAATGGAGTAAAAGTGAATATGGAGTAAAATTGTTCCAGCCCTACTCCATTTTTCACTCTATAATGGAGTCATGAACAAACAAAAAATAGATTACTCCATTTATGGAGTAAACTTCAAAATGGAGTGAGATATGGAGTTGGGTTGGAGCATATGTTACTCCATATTCATTTTTACTCCATTTTGAAGTAAAAAATAGAGTTGAGTTGGAGATACCCTAACAATTAACTCAACATGTAAGAAACAGCTGAGAAACGTGCATTTAATTGAAGGGGAATTAAGGGGACAAAACTTCATGCATGGCAGCTCGCAATTTCAAAAAGGATTATTATGATTTATGAATGTATACCGACCTTTTATTTTTGTCAAAGAATGTTAGCTCCGCAAAGATGATGCAATGGTAGTTTCAGAAAAAAAAAGATGCAATGGTGATATTAATAGAAATCATTAAAATACATAAATAACAGAAGCAAATGCGCAGCTCCTGTATATCGATAAAAAAATTATATAATCAGCAAGTTTAATTATTTTATTATAATCATAACATTTTTGATCTTGCAGGTTATATTTTCAGAACCAAAATCCAAAGCAGATAAATAAACCCTAAGAAAACAAATATCGTATGCAACTCTTGTGTAAATATAATTAATATCCATTCTAATTAACAGCATCATGCATCACATTTTGACTTCATAGAAAATTTCAACTTCTAAAGAAAGGGATTCTCGAACATGCATGCATTCCTGGGAATATCCACAAATACAAGTGTTTTGTTCACCCTAACATATTAATTTTCGTTATAAATGTAAATGATCAAATATACTAACGGATTATAGTGTAGGGCATTGGGTGAATTTAATATATTTTGGCATCGTTTACAATAAGATATGATAGCTAAAATCCATATCCATGGCCTTTTGGACAATGTGACAAAACTTACATCCATGTCAAATGCCGCTGCAAACTTGCACTTCCAAAAGAATGTACATGTCATCATCTCGTCATGCATACACATTACACATACACACATAATATATATACGTATATGAAATTGCATAAATCAACCCACTTATGGGTCACTTGTGTATATTAGGGCTATAGTATGTATAAGTGGCCTGGCGCCTGGTTGACACTCAGAAAAGTGTTGGGGCTATCTATTTAAGTCCTAAGATAATACTGCCAATTATCAAATCCTCCTATTTTTGGAGACATATAATACGCGTTACACAGTAATATATGGAACATGATTCATTTGCAATGTAATGAAACAGGGAGATCATTTGTATAAATATATGGTGATATTTTAGAATTAGTAGTATATAATTAAATCATGTGTTTTATCGCGTGTGGTTTATCAAAACAATGTGTCTATAGACATAATAGTGATATAGCGCATGGCGTAAAATATTAACCAAAAGGCCTTTCAAATAAACAACATTATGGTTTTATGGTTTTTACCCCGATAGATGGCATTGGTTTTATACATTACTTTATCTTCTACGGTTTGATAGCTTTCAGTATTGGATAAAAAAGACTATTTGCTACAACATACAACGCAACAACAATTGGGAAAAAAAAACACTCAACAAAAAAAATTATTCAAAGAACGTGAACTTATCGAATTTGAATACCGGAACTACCCCCATCGTCTTCAACTGTACTACTGATTTGCCACTCTCACGAGCTTTGTCTATTTCCTGGTGCAAGCAGACATAGATCGGAAAAGGCTAAAATGACGAATTTTTGTTTATCTAATCTTTTTATAATTCATTTAATAATGCGAATTTTGGGTTCACTATTTGTTGGAGCAAACAAGAATAAAGGAGATAGAGTTGAAGTGTCGTTGGTGTCGTTATCGTTTTGTTTTAGCCGTGACTTTAGGCACAAGTTTGTTTTGGTGTTATCTTTAAGATTGGAGTTATCTCTTATGTTTTGCTTAAGTTTCGGAGTCATCCATTATGTAGTTATCCATTGGTGTTGTAGGCTATATAAAGCCAACTATTATTGATGAATAAGATCACGGTTTTCAGATCAAGTTGCAGAGCTTTATACATTACAAAGTGGTATCAGAGCTCTGTTTTTCAAAGACAACCGGAAGAGATGGGTGATGACAAGATGAAGTTGCCGCAGTTCGACGGTCATTGGGACCACTGGAGCGAAGTGATGGAGAATTTCTTCAGAGCCAAGGGGCTATGGAGCGTGATTGAAACCGGTTATGAAGAACCAACAAATGCGACAATCTTGACAACGGAACAGAGGGATCGTCTTGAAAGCGACAAGACAAGTGATCATAAGGTCAAACACTACCTATATCAATCCATTGATAGGGTAACGTTTGAACAAATCTTGGATAGGAGAACATCCAAGATTATCTGGGAATCAATGAAGAAGAAATTTGGAGGAAACGATCGTGTGAAGAGATCGTTGTTGCAAAAACTCAGAAGGGACTTTGAGTTATTGGAGATGAAAGATTCTGAGAAAGTGGAAGAGTACTTCACGAGAGTTCTGGCCATCACAAATCAGATGAGAAGTAACGGAGAGGAGATGCCAGACTTGAAGGTAGTAGAGAAAATTCTCAGGACCTTAAGCGAGAGATTCATGTATGTTGTGGTCTCCATAGAAGAGTCCAAGGAGATTGAGAACATCACATTGGAAGAACTGCAGAGTTCTCTGGTGGTCCATGAACAAAAATTCAGGAAGCCAGACAAGGAAGATGACAAGCTGTTGATTGTAACTCAAGGAAGAGGAATGGGAAACAGAGGAAGAGGTTATAACGGAAGAGGTAGAGGAAGGGGACGTGGTCGCAGTACCACAAACAGAAGCACGGTCGAGTGTTACAAATGTCATAAACTTGGGCACTTCCAATTCGAGTGTCCAAAGTGGGAGGAAGAAGCAAATTACACAGAGGAGAATGAAGACATGTTACTAATGGCATACATTGACGAAGAAGATGATGAAGAAACCATCACAGACCAAGCACTAGTGATTCACTCAGATGCACGTGAGGAAACAAGGAAGAAGTCATGGTTTCTTGACTCAGGATGCTCAAATCACATGAGTGGGGATCGAGAGTTATTCTCAACAATGAATGACAAGTTCAAACACTCAGTTAAATTGGGAAACAACAAGAAGATGGAGGTTGTTGGTAAAGGGAACGTGAAGATAGTACTGAGAGACACGAGCTACACCATCAGTGACGTCTTCTACATCCCAGAACTAAGGAACAATCTACTGAGTCTGGGACAGCTACAAGAGAAGAACATTGCCATTGTCATTCAGAAGGGAAGATGCAAGATCTATCACGACGAAAGAGGACTGCTTGCAGAAAGCAGAATGAGTTCAAACAGAATGTTTGTATTGATGGATCAGACTAGTGACATTGAGAGATTAAAGCAGCGTTGTCTGCAGACAGTTGCAGATGATATACCAATGCTGTGGCATGAGCGTTACGGTCACATAAGTCATCGTGGGATGAAGACACTGCAGAGCAGAGAAATGGTGCGTGGACTGCCAACGTTCGATGCTCAGAGCTTCACATGCTCAGATTGTCTAGTAGGGAAGCAACCAAGGCACCCTATTCCAAAGAAGAGCACATGGAGAGCTAAAGAAATATTGGAGCTGCTGCATTCTGACATATGTGGGCCTATCAACCCTACATCTCCAAGTGGTAAGAGATACATCCTCTGTTTCATTGATGATTTCAGTCGAAAAGCTTGGGCGTATTTCTTGAGTGAGAAGTCAGAAGCATTTACTCAGTTTAAGATATTTAAGAAGAAGGTGGAGACTGAAACTGGTAAGAGCATAAAGTGCTTACGAACTGACAGAGGAGGAGAATACACGTCACATGAGTTCTCTGATTTCTGTAAGGAGAAAGGGATTCGAAGGCAACTAACCACAGCCTATACACCGCAGCAGAACGGGATTGCAGAGAGGAAAAATCGAACCGTAATGAACATGGTCAGATCACTACTATCAGCCAAGAAAGTACCGAAACACTTCTGGCTTGAGGCTGCAAACTGGACGTTTTACGTCCTAAATCGTTGTCCTACTGCTGCAGTGAAGAATATTACGCCACAAGAAGCTTGGAATGGAGTCAAACCAAGTGTGGAACACTTCCGTGTGTGGGGGAGCATTGGTCATGTTCACATATCTGATGTGAAACGAAGCAAGCTTGATGATAAGAGCATGGCGTGTGTACTAGTTGGATTCTCTGAAGAATCAAAAGCTTACAGACTCTACAATCCAAAAACGAAAAAGATTGTGATAAGTAGAGATGTGATATTTGAAGAAAAGAAGGGCTGGAACTGGGAAGAAGAACACGATCACCAATCAGAGTCTGTTCTTACTTGGAATGATGACGATGTAAGCTGGGAAGAAAGTGAAGAAGAAGGCAGTGATGATGAAACACCGGTGGCTGCTCCAGAACATAATGAGGAACCAGAACCAGAACAACCTGCAGAAGCATCAGATGTTCCTAACGAGCAGGAAGTACAGACTAGGGAGGGACGTAGAACAAGACGTCCACGTTATCTGAATGATTATGTTACTGGAAGCGCAGCTGTAGATGAGGAAGATGAAGCTCACATGGTGAATATGGTAGAGATTAACTCCACAGATCCATCTACGTTTGAGGAAGCTGAGAAAAGTCTGAAGTGGAGAGAGGCTATGAATGAAGAAATAAATTCTATTATAAGGAATGAGACTTGGGAGCTATCTTGCTTACCAGAAGAAGCCAAATGCATCGGTGTGAAGTGGTTGTACAAGACTAAGCTCAATGAGAATGGTGAAGTAAGCAAGTACAAGGCGCGCTTAGTGGCAAAAGGGTACTCTCAAGAACATGGAATAGACTACACAGAGGTATATGCGCCTGTTGCTAGGATGGACACTATTAGAACCATACTTGCAACAGCTGCACGGGAAGCTTGGGAGATACATCAGTTAGATGTAAAGTCAGCTTTCTTGCATGGAGTACTCGAAGAAGAGGTATATATCCAACAGCCAAAAGGATATGAAGTTGCAGGACATGAAGACAAGGTCTACAAGCTCCACAAGGCATTATATGGCCTGAAACAGGCGCCTAGAGCCTGGTTCAGTCGCATCGAGGAATACTTCATGAAAGATGGGTTTGAGAAGTCACAAAACGAAGAAACTCTGTTTCTAAAAACAGAACATAATGATATCTTGATGGTGAGTGTCTATGTGGATGATCTTATCTACACAGGAAACAACCCTAATATGATGGAAGAGTTTAAGAAGTCAATGCAAAAGGAGTTTGATATGACTGACTTAGGGAAAATGAGGTATTTTCTAGGCTTTGAAGTGCTGCAGACACCACACGGTATACATATTTGTCAGGCAAAATATGCTCTGGAGATTCTAAGGCGTTTTGACATGGAGAACTGCAACTCAGTGTGTAATCCAATGGTTCCTGGAAGTAAGATTGACATGGATGAAGAAGGAGAACGTGTTGACGAGACTTACTACAAACAGATCATCGGGAGTTTGATGTACATCACTAATACAAGGCCAGACTTGCAGTTTTCGGTTAGTCTTCTGAGTCGCTACATGTCAAAACCTACATTGCTTCATGTTCAAGCGGCAAAGAGAGTGTTAAGGTATCTAAAAGGAACAATGGACTTTGGAATTTGGTACAAGAGAGGAGGAAAGGGTGAGCTGAAGGTCTATACGGACAGTGACTTTGCCGGAGACGTCGAGAGCAGAAAGAGTACTTCAGGGTATGTGTTTCTGATGGATGATGCAGCTGTTACTTGGCTCTCTAAGAAGCAGCCTATCGTTACTCTCTCAACTACAGAAGCTGAATATGTTGCTGCATCAGTTTGTGCTTGTCAAGCAGTGTGGTATAAAAGAATCTTGGAAGAGTTGGGTCATCACATAGAAGGAGGAACGGTCATATGGTGTGATAATACGTCAACTATCAAGTTATCTAAAAACCCAGTATTTCATGGAAGGTGTAAGCATATTGGTGTTCGCTTTCATTTCCTAAGAGAGTTGGTCAACAATGGAGAAATAGTGTTGGAGCATTGCGGATCACTGGAACAGGTAGCAGACATTATGACTAAACCACTGCGTCGAGAAGTGTTCGAGAACTTAAGAAGAAAGCTTGGAGTTTGCTCTGTTTCTAGTAAGCTAAGCCTTGTGAACCAGGCTTAGTTTAGGGAGGGTTTGTTGGAGCAAACAAGAATAAAGGAGATAGAGTTGAAGTGTCGTTGGTGTCGTTATCGTTTTGTTTTAGCCGTGACTTTAGGCACAAGTTTGTTTTGGTGTTATCTTTAAGATTGGAGTTATCTCTTATGTTTTGCTTAAGTTTCGGAGTCATCCATTATGTAGTTATCCATTGGTGTTGTAGGCTATATAAAGCCAACTATTATTGATGAATAAGATCACGGTTTTCAGATCAAGTTGCAGAGCTTTATACATTACACTATTAACGAATCTTACTCAGTTATTTCCACTTATTACATCAAAACCGCGTCTCGTTACAACCATTGAGTCCACGACGCGTGGCGAGATGTCGGATAAAAATTGTTCGCTTTTTTGAGATTGGAATCGAACCGTGCTTCGGGTTACTGTTCAAACCGAAATAAAACTTTCAAGTTTCAAGTCATCATAATTTTTTGAATGTTTAAACTTAAACGATCGCATTATGGCCGAGCCACTTTTTATTCAAACCACCAATGATCAAGCATTCATCATCTGACAACCAACGTCTCTTACACGAAAAAGTTACTATAAATGGATTTTATTTGAGTCCTTTTAATGGTTGTTGGTCATCAGTTACACTCACATAGATTCACTCTAGCCTTCGTAGTGGTTGGTCATCAATCGTTGTAAACTCTTTTTGGTCAATGATAATTGGGAATAGACAACTGTAAATGTAAATAAACCTACTTTTGACTATTGACAACTGCACTGAAAAATAACATTGATGCAGGCATTCATATGATCTGTTCATTGGATTCCATACATTAATGTAATAAAGTTTTAGGGAAGCAGACGTTTAAATGTAGAAGTCTGTTTATTGCCATTAGTTTTCATTCTCACATAGTAAAAACTCCCATTAATTGTACAACTACTTGTAAGTCACTAATAAGTTGTAGCCATAATAGAACAACTTCTTGCACATCACCATTGACTTTGGTTTTCGTACTCCAAAAGGATTCCTATAAACAGCCTACACTACAGCTTACATTGCTCCTTTCGTTTTTGGACTCCGTTAAAGGCAAAAAAACTAAATTAGATTGTGGGTAGAAAACGAAACCCCGTTATGAAAACGCGTTACCAAACCAATATTATGCAACAAAGAAAAAAGAGTCCCACTTCATTTGTTTTTTTCCTGCTTCTAAAATCTACTCTTGTCACTCTCTTTCTGCTGTCCTTTTTTAACTCCACTCTTTCATTTTTTTTATTCCTACTTTATTTTCCCCCCATTATCCTATCTAATTTAGTCAATTTATTTTCTTCGAATTCCAATCTAATGTCATTATTTATTTATTTATACTAAAATCATACAACTATATACACTTAATGTACTAGTAAATAATTAAGTCATTTTAAATTTAAAATGTGTAGGTTTTTGGTGGTTGTCAAGAAAATATACTCGGTGTAGGCTTTTTTGGCTTCTCTCTATATATATACACAATCTGCTCTCAAAACAAACAAGCCCACCAATCTCATCTCTGCTCCATATCTTCTTCTTCTCTCACTAAGAACCAAACAATGCTCAAACCGTTGCTTCTTCTCCAATCGTTCTTGTTCTGTCTCTTCAATGTAAGCAAAAACTCTTTGAATCGCATAACTGCTGTTTCTAGAAATGTGATTCGATTGTTCTGTCTGATTTATCAGTATATATTCGATTGATGATGAATTATAGCGGTTACTGGTTTTGTTTTGATCTTGTTGTTGAATCAATGCGTGTTAGGTTGCTTTCGTCGGAGGACGGTTAATCGGCGGCGGTTTCAAGGCGGAGGCGAATCCATTCACTCCCAAAGCATCTCTCGTCCGTTACTGGAACAAAGAGATCCGCAGCGACAAATCATCATCCTTCAGATCGGAGTTCCTCATCTCCAAGGCGTCGCCGCTCAACGCCGTCGACTCCGCCACTTTCGCCAAACTCGCCGCCCACAACTCCCTCCCGACTCGCCTCCCGGACTTCTGCTCCGCCGCGAACCTCTTCTGTTTCCCGGACCTATCCCCGAGCCTCGAGCAGCACCCCGCCGACGTCAAGTTCTCCGTCTACGACCAGAAGAACTTCACCAACTACGGCAACGCCGCCGCCGGAGGCACCGACTCGTTCAAAACCTACTCCAAAGACGGCAACGTCGTCGCCGACTCGTTCCGGAGATACAGCCGCAACGCCGCGGTCACGACGACAAGTTCACCGTCTACGGCGACAGCAGCAACGTCGTGGAGGAGGGCTTCAACTCCTACGGGCCTTCGGAACCGGCGGCACCGGAGAGTTTCACCAACTACCAGAACGACGTCAACAACCCGACGAGCCGTTTCACGGCGTACTCCGACGGCGGAAACGGGAAGTCTCAGTCGTTCAAGACCTACACCCACGAGGCCAACGCCGGGAACGGCCAGTCGTTCACGAGCTACGGGAAGAACGGCAACGGAGTGCCGAACGAGTTCGCCTCCTACGGCGTCTCCGGCAACGTGATCGGCTCCGGTTTCGCGAACTACGGCGAGAAAGGAAACGCCGCCAACGACTCCTTCACTAGCTACGGCGACGACGGGAACGTCCCGCAGAACAACTTCAAAAACTACGGCGCGTCTGGAAACGCGGCGTTTGACACGTTCTCGAGCTACAGAGACAAAGCCAACGTCGGAGACGATTCTTTCTCCTCCTACGCTAAGGAATCAAACTCCGGTACGGTTAAATTCAATAATTACGGTCAGTCATTTAATCCCGGTTCAGAGACATTCACCGGTTATGGGAAAGAGCGGAAGGACACAAGGTAGCTTCAAAACTTACACGCCAAACTCCACATTCAAGACTACGCCAAAAACGGCGTCGGTTTCGCGAAGTACAACGTCTCCTCCACGTCAGCAGCAGCAACGACCCTCGGCGATGGCAAAACCGTGAATAAGTGGATCGAGCCGGGCAAATTCTTCAGAGAGTCGTCGCTCAAGGAAGGAACAGTGATTCCCATGCCTGATATTAAAGATAAAAATGCCTAAAAGGTCGTTTTTGCCCGGAGCATCATCTCGAAGCTCCCCTTCTCCGCCTCCAAGCTCGCCGAGATCAACGGGATCTTCCACGCCGGAGAAAACTCCACGATGGAGAAGATCATCTCCGACGCGGTGACGGAGTGCGAGAGGCCGCCGAGCGCGGGGGAGACGAAGCGGTGCGTCGGATCGGCGGAGGACATGATCGACTTCGCCACGTCGGTGCTCGGTCGGAGCGTGGTGCTGAGAACGACGGAGAACGTGGCGGGGTCGAAGCAGAAGTGGTGATCGATCGGGAAGTCAAAGGAGTCAACGGCGGGAGAGTGACGAGAGCTGTTTCGTGTCACCAGAGTCTTTACCCGTACCTGATGTATTACTGCCACTCCGTTCCTAAGGTTCGGGTCTACGAAGCGGATCTTCTCGAGCTGAAGAGTAAGACCAAGATCAACCACGGAATCGCCATCTGTCACATGGACACGTCATCGTGGGGTCCGAAGCATGGAGCTTTCTTAGCTCTCGGGTCGAAACCGGGTCTGATTGAGGTTTGTCACTGGATATTTGAGAACGACATGAACTGGGCGATCGCTGATTGAAAACCTTGGTCGGGTCTGGATCTATCGTGCTTTTTTTTCAAGTTATTAAATATGAATATTATCTTATCGCCGAGATTTTGGATAGAGGAATGTTAATTTTCTACTATTGTTATTATGCTTTCCTAAGCATTTTTTCAGTAACAGTAAAGACTCGTTACTGATTTGTTTGTGGCGGCACGAATAATATTTAAGATATTTAGTGAATGTTTGTTGACGCAATTTATGATTATAGCTGGTTGGTTGGATTGGCCGATTGAATATTTATTTTATCGATTAATATGATATGATGATATGGATATATCATGTGTATATTATAAGAGGTAATTGTATAGTTATATATAATATGATGAAAGAAAAGATAATATAGAAGATGAGACAGCGATGGGTGTTTCAATACATGTGCTGAGTTTGTATGTCCTTTGGATGTAGGCGTGTAGAAAGATGAGGTGGACTTTATGTGCCACCCCAATTTTTTTGTAGAGCATTTTTAGTTTAAAATACTATGAAAATAAAAAGAGATGGAGAAAAGAAGAGTCACGAGCTGCTATATTACAATGGGACAGATGCGTAGTGAGAACATTGAGGAGGGTATCTTTTACGAAAAAGAAAAAACATTGAGGAGGGTAATACACTTGGCGCTTTGGCTGCTAAGAACATTGTTTAATATGAAACTTTTACGTGTTTGTTTTTATTTTGTTGGGAGTTTTCGGGAGCCGACATTACATTTATAACTTGGCTCGCGAGATTAATTTGTTTCAGTACTTGC
>NC_079519.1:3118510-3193541 GCF_000801105.2 Raphanus sativus | reverse complement strand
CAACACATCCAAACTTCAGTTTCCCGATATTCGGAAACCACTGAATATCTCACACACTTCATCACTAATGATTTCCTAAAGAGAACAAATCACATGTGTTATCTGATTACGTAAACAAATACTCCCTGTATTTGAATTAACAATTGTTTTCCAGATTAACAATTTTTAAAAAAGTGCTATGCATTTTAAAGAATAAATTAAACTAAATTTATACCATAAATACATCATTTTATGTGGTTAAATTTTTTTCAATAATCTAAAATAAATAATTCAATATGTCAAATTATTAAGTTTACAGTAACATCATTAAGTAATAAAAGTACATAAATTTTGAATTTTCATTTTCGAATTTTTTTAAAAATTAAATATTTATATTTATGAAAGGGGCATACGGATGGAGTTGTGCTTTTTTATGTAAAACAATGATGGAAGATTCCAAAATGTAGAACATGTGTACGGGAGACATAATACCCTGGATGGCGTGACTTTCTACCTCTGTTTTATGTGTATAAGATTGAAAACATAAAGCAATACTACAGTGAGATACGTCTCTGCAAGAAATGGCAATAATCAACAATAATAGCGTAATGCCAAATGAAACTAAGATTATATCATTATTTACAGGAATCTTTTGTGAAAAAGAATGATTAACAATACAATCACATATCATTATTAATCGATCTTAACAAGTTGCTTACTATTTTAAAAGTAAATTAAACAGTTCTGTCGTTGCATTATGCGCATTTGACATTTGGTCCACAAATAACCTACACGCCGATATATACACTGTTCTCACATGATCGATGGCTGCAACTGCAACACATGGTTTTCTCTGTAGCATTTGTTAATTTGCTCGGGGACATTACTTTAATCATAATGATGATGAATGATCATGTTCTTTTTCATTTACGTACTTTATTGAAATAGTAAGAAAAAGGTAATCAATATTAACAATAACTCAATGCCAGTTTTTTCTTTGAAAAAAACACTACTCAATTCCAGTGAAAAAATTAAGTCATTATAAATAACTATTTCCTTTTATTAAATTAAATACTATCGTTTAAATTCTTGCTTCTTGACAGAAAAATATCCTTGTACTTTTCTGATGGAAAAATTCAAAGACAAATGTTGTTTTATTCTTACGAAATGAAGTCTATCACTTTTTTTCTTGCAAAATGTACTTGAAAGTTCGAAACACGATGGGAAACTAAAAGCCCTTTTTCATAAAAAGAAATACGATGGAAAATTAGAATATTCAAAAATTGTCGTTTTTAATGAGAGTATATATTAATTAATTCAGATAAGTTATTTGTATATCATCTAATCTATTAATTTAGGGATTATCTACTATTTAAAGTTCTCATTTAAATTTTGGACTCTTTCATAATTGTTGCTAAAATATATGATGTCTCCTATACAATGCAACCTACCAACTTAAATTAAACCAAATCTTAACCAACATAGATTAGTTAAACCTAACCAGTAACACTTTTATAATATTTTGGTTAATCTCTTAATATAATTAGATCTAGGACTAGGCGTTCGGGTACTCATTCGGGTTTCGGTTCAGTCTATTCGGGTTTCGGGTTTTCGGGGTCAAAGATTTCAGCCCCATTCGGATATTTTTAAATTTCGGTCCGGGTTTGGTTCGGATCTTTACGGGTTCGGTTCGGGTTCGGATAACCCATTTAAAATGTTTTTAAATTTTCAAAATTTATTATATACTTTAAATTTCAAAATCTATAAGAAAGATAATATATTACATATAAATTTTCATAACATATATGCCAAAATACCTTAATTTAACTATTAATTTAGGGATTATCTACTATTTAAAGTTCTCATTTAAATTTTGGACTCTTTCATAATTGTTGCTAAAATATATGATGTCTCCTATACAATGCAACCTACCAACTTAAATTAAACCAAATCTTAACCAACATAGATTAGTTAAACCTAACCAGTAACACTTTTATAATATTTTTGGTTAATCTCTTAATATAATTAGATCTAGGACTGGGCGTTCGGGTACTCATTCGGGTTTCGGTTCAGTCTATTCGGGTTTCGGGTTTTCGGGGTCAAAGATTTCAGCCCCATTCGGATATTTTTAAATTTCGGTCCGGGTTTGGTTCGGATCTTTACGGGTTCGGTTCGGGTTCGGATAACCCATTTAAAATGTTTTTAAATTTTCAAAATTTATTATATACTTTAAATTTTCAAAATCTATAAGAAAGATAATATATTACATATAAATTTTCATAACATATATGCCAAAATACCTTAATTTAACACATAAATTAGTTTTCTTTGAATATTTGGATAAAGAATCAATAGATATTTAACTATTTTGGTGTTTTCAGTATATTTTAGCTATTTTAAACATTTACTTTTGACTATTTGCATATATTTTCCGAGTATTTTGGAAAATTAAAAGGTATCTTATATATTTTTAATATTTTTAATATACATTATATATAAACATAATGTATATATTCAAGTATATAAATTTATTTCGGATACATTCGGGTACCCAAAATATTTCGTTTCGGATCGGGTTTGGTTTCGGTTCTTTAAATACCGAAATTTTGAATCCGTTCGGATATTTAATCAATTTTGGTTTGGGTTCGGTGCTACTTTTTGGATCGGGTTCGGTTCGGTTTTTCGGGTTCGGACTTTTGCCCAGCCCTAATTAGATCATATAAAACTGAACCACTCTTAAATCAACGAGTTCTATATCATTCCAGACATAAGAGAAAAATATCCGACTCAAAACAACGTAAGCATACAAAGACCGTATATGCTTATGCTCATTGATCTTCCAAAAACCAAATAATTGTGGCATAGACCAACATAGGCTCATATTCGTATCACTAACTTTACTTCCATATATTTACTCTTCACCTACAGCATATCACAACATACACAGTTATACAAGTACATGATTTTTTTTGTTCAAACAACCAAATAATGGTGGCATATGGTCAGTAGATTTTTTAAATATGTTTTTTTATATATTACATTTTACGAGACTATGTGTATAAGTTTTTTTTTGAAAAAGGCATAACTATGTGTATAAATTAAAAGGTAAAAAGTGTGACAAGGCAAATTATTTATACTAAAAATAAAAGAAGATTAAATACAAACTAATAACAAGTACAACACAAATTATAACACTATTAAATTCTATATATATTTAATAAAATATTATATATATGTCTAATATGTATATATATATAAATGTTACACAAAATATATATAATATTATATACACATATTATATATACCATATATTATTAATTGAAATTTGACAAATCAATTTCCGCCCTTTAGGGCGGGTCCTAATCTAGTTAATAAGTAATAATGAATGTAGTGGATCTAACGGATCTTGGATCAAGCATATCTAAATATATGTTTGAATGATGAAAGTGGATTAAAAAACAGTCTAGAATACTGTATAAGTTTTTTAAAATTTGATAAACAAATTATATTATCATTCATATTTTACAATTAAAAGTAGTTTTTTAAATAAAGTTATAACTGAAAATAACTATAAACGTTTCCTCAAAATCTAATAGTAAAATAATTTAGATATATATATATATATATATATATATATATATATATATAATTATTTTGAGCTTTAAGATTATATATATATATATATTTTATGATATAAAATAATGATAATTTTGGTAAAATAGTTTACAAGTTTTAAAATTTAATATTAATTTTAATACATTAATTCTAAAACATTTATAAGAAAAATGAAAGAAAATAACACATTATTAAAAAAAAATAAAGCATGATATCAAATAATACAAGATGAAGCATTGTAATATTGTGTTTATATGCTACAAAACGTTGTATGATAAAAATATGAAAATAAATAAATTACTTTAAACTAAAAATTGTTTTAGAAATTAAAGTTAAATTGGCAAATAAATATAAAATAAAGTAAAAACTAATGGACTTTTTTAAAAAAGTAAAAAGACAATGGACTACACAAAACACTCCATATACGAGCATATCCTGCTCCACTAGGCAGTTTCTTCTTTTTCTCACAAAAAGAACTGCAAGCAGTTCTGTATTTATTTTATTAATTTAATCTTTTAAACTGCTAATTGTTGTAAATATTGTTGAATGGATAATTTAAAAGCGGATGCTCCATTGCCTAACACAATAGTAAATGATGGTACAAAATTGTCCAAGCATTCTATGACTTGAACATATTGGATGACTGTTTGGTGAGTATGTACATTTAAAATTGACTGTTTGGTGTAGTAGTAAGTTGGATGTTCATTGATTCTAGCTACAAATACTCAGAACTCGAAGAACACTCGACCACCAATTTTTCCCAAGCCCTGTCATTACTAGGGAATTGAATCATTAACAGTAGTATTGTACTATTCAATACAATATTGCTGGAAAGATATCTCATGGAGGATAAATTAAAATAACTTCATGAAGTAATATTGTTTTTAATCAGCGTATATTGGTCAAGCCCGTCATGTGGGTTTCTAATTTCTCTATGATAGTTAATTAGATTCGGTAATTATAATTTTCTCATCGACCGCCAAACAACTTGCACACGCACATAGATGCGAACATACGTCTTGGTCTTGCATGTTAGCATGTGTATGCTATATATATAGGTGTATATATCATATATATATGTATGAATCATGACAGGGTATGTCTGTCGTATAGCATTGAATGTAAATTTCAGTGAGTTCTAGTTCTGTTTTATTATAGTCGTTAATTGACTGACTGTATTTAATAAATTTGCTTTTGCTTTTGCTTCTTTATAAAAGCAAAACGCGATATTTATATGATAATAACATCGTAATACTATGGGCTCTGATCTACACCAGAATTTTAAAAATAAGGAAAGAGTTGTGGTCAAATAATTATCCTCTAATATCCGACCTTTTATCCATTTACACTCAAAATAATATACAATCTATTGTGTCATTACAGTGATAAAAGATGCATATATATATATATATTATATTGACATGTATCGTATATGTCAAACTGAGATCGAAAAAATTTTGACATCGAAAAATCTGAGAACGGTGATTTAATTAATAGATACTTTTAAATATACCACAAAAATATGTAGAATAGATTATTTATAATGTATGGATTTTTGATAAAGAGGTAAATCATCTTTTCTAAGACAAAAATATACCATTTCTATTTCTTACGATGTTGAGAACTGGTATATCTGAAAAAGTGGGTATGTAACTTATTATAGAGTTTATTTTTAAACTTAAAATTTAATTTTGTTTACGTACACATAAGCAAATTTGTCTTTGCCTGGAACATTAGCTCATCTATATTCCACTTTGTCAAAAACAGAAGAAGCTCATAGTCCTTCTCTTCAGTTTTGTTGGTTGAAACAACAGTAGCTTAGAGTACTCACATTCGTAAATAAAGTCTAAACAATATATATTACTTGTCAATATAATGAAATTATTTAATTGAATTTCAATGTTTAAAATTAAAAAATTAGAAGGTAACATGTATATCATGAAAAATCATTAAAACTTCAAATTTTCTCATTTGAAACATCTTAAAAATCTTTTTTTTTGTAAATCAAAATCTTTGTTTTGTTGTTGTGTTGAGATATTGGCCTACCAGTGTAAATGCTTTATACTTTTGTTTTTTTTTTCCTTTTTAACTTACATACATGCATTGTTTTTTTTGTTTTTTTTGAAGAAACACATGCATTATTTGTTGTCAGTAATTTATGGAGTAAAATGCGAAGGGGGAGCAAATAGATTCTATACGCAGCACCCATAAGGGCCACAACAATGATTTATGATCTCAATTCCTTCCTACTGAGAGGAAAAGACAAATGTTATTATAATACTCTATTACCATCTATATTGTTGGTTCTAAGTTCCAACCAATGGTATTATATTGGGTCGCTAAAGAAATTCTAACGACCGATGCATATCAGACTATCTACACAAACTTGTAAGTAGGGTTGGTAGTCATGACTCATGAACCAAATCTAATGAAATATTGGCTTTAAGTTTCTAAAAAAATTGAAAAAGTTTACACAGACCAAAGTTCATAAAAAAAAAAAAATTTAGGTCCCCAAATTTACTAAAATGTAAATTTTAGATGAAATCTTCAATATATCGGTTAAAGCCTTTAAAATCTTAGGGCCGGTGATGTCCTAAGTTCTCAGATAATTTAAATGTGGTTTAGAGGAGTTTTCTTTTAACCGGTTTAATTTTGTTGTTGTAACTTTACGATTTTGTGTTGCAATGGAACTTTTATCGAGACTGAAAATAAAGCAAAAGGAACGTAAATAAAAGTAGACAATACATCAAGACAGAGACCACTGACCACAAAGTCACGCGGTTCGTATTTTAAGATATTTTTTTTTTGGTAATCCATGTTAAGGATTCTCATAATAGTTACTACTCCTATTACGAAACAAGTATGGTATAATACTAAATGTAATTTATGATTGTATCATACTTGCCTTGCAATTACGATTAAAATGAACAATGAGATTCCATGATTGCTAAATATTTTTAAAAATATTTCAATGCGTAAGTAAATTATTGACAGTATAATAATCAAATCTGAAGGGGCGTGCTCTTGGCACACTGCTAACTAGACTTTGTGATAGTATTCTCCCAGGACACTAAAGTTTTGTACTAATAGTATTTAAACGTATTAAACTAAACCTGCCATTTTCTAAGATGTAAGAGCATCTCCAATGTAAAACTCCATTTTTTCCTCCAAAATGGAGTAAAAGTGAATATGGAGTAAAATTGTTCCAGCCCTACTCCATTTTTCACTCTATAATGGAGTCATGAACAAACAAAAAATAGATTACTCCATTTATGGAGTAAACTTCAAAATGGAGTGAGATATGGAGTTGGGTTGGAGCATATGTTACTCCATATTCATTTTTACTCCATTTTGAAATAAAAAATAGAGTTGAGTTGGAGATACCCTAACAATTAACTCAACATGTAAGAAACAGCTGAGAAACGTGCATTTAATTGAAGGGGAATTAAGGGGACAAAACTTCATGCATGGCAGCTCGCAATTTCAAAAAGGATTATTATGATTTATGAATGTATACCGACCTTTTATTTTTGTCAAAGAATGTTAGCTCCGCAAAGATGATGCAATGGTAGTTTCAGAAAAAAAAAGATGCAATGGTGATATTAATAGAAATCATTAAAATACATAAATAACAGAAGCAAATGCGCAGCTCCTGTATATCGATAAAAAAATTATATAATCAGCAAGTTTAATTATTTTATTATAATCATAACATTTTTGATCTTGCAGGTTATATTTTCAGAACCAAAATCCAAAGCAGATAAATAAACCCTAAGAAAACAAATATCGTATGCAACTCTTGTGTAAATATAATTAATATCCATTCTAATTAACAGCATCATGCATCACATTTTGACTTCATAGAAAATTTCAACTTCTAAAGAAAGGGATTCTCGAACATGCATGCATTCCTGGGAATATCCACAAATACAAGTGTTTTGTTCACCCTAACATATTAATTTTCGTTATAAATGTAAATGATCAAATATACTAACGGATTATAGTGTAGGGCATTGGGTGAATTTAATATATTTTGGCATCGTTTACAATAAGATATGATAGCTAAAATCCATATCCATGGCCTTTTGGACAATGTGACAAAACTTACATCCATGTCAAATGCCGCTGCAAACTTGCACTTCCAAAAGAATGTACATGTCATCATCTCGTCATGCATACACATTACACATACACACATAATATATATACGTATATGAAATTGCATAAATCAACCCACTTATGGGTCACTTGTGTATATTAGGGCTATAGTATGTATAAGTGGCCTGGCGCCTGGTTGACACTCAGAAAAGTGTTGGGGCTATCTATTTAAGTCCTAAGATAATACTGCCAATTATCAAATCCTCCTATTTTTGGAGACATATAATACGCGTTACACAGTAATATATGGAACATGATTCATTTGCAATGTAATGAAACAGGGAGATCATTTGTATAAATATATGGTGATATTTTAGAATTAGTAGTATATAATTAAATCATGTGTTTTATCGCGTGTGGTTTATCAAAACAATGTGTCTATAGACATAATAGTGATATAGCGCATGGCGTAAAATATTAACCAAAAGGCCTTTCAAATAAACAACATTATGGTTTTATGGTTTTTACCCCGATAGATGGCATTGGTTTTATACATTACTTTATCTTCTACGGTTTGATAGCTTTCAGTATTGGATAAAAAAGACTATTTGCTACAACATACAACGCAACAACAATTGGGAAAAAAAAACACTCAACAAAAAAAATTATTCAAAGAACGTGAACTTATCGAATTTGAATACCGGAACTACCCCCATCGTCTTCAACTGTACTACTGATTTGCCACTCTCACGAGCTTTGTCTATTTCCTGGTGCAAGCAGACATAGATCGGAAAAGGCTAAAATGACGAATTTTTGTTTATCTAATCTTTTTATAATTCATTTAATAATGCGAATTTTGGGTTCACTATTAACGAATCTTACTCAGTTATTTCCACTTATTACATCAAAACCGCGTCTCGTTACAACCATTGAGTCCACGACGCGTGGCGAGATGTCGGATAAAAATTGTTCGCTTTTTTGAGATTGGAATCGAACCGTGCTTCGGGTTACTGTTCAAACCGAAATAAAACTTTCAAGTTTCAAGTCATCATAATTTTTTGAATGTTTAAACTTAAACGATCGCATTATGGCCGAGCCACTTTTTATTCAAACCACCAATGATCAAGCATTCATCATCTGACAACCAACGTCTCTTACACGAAAAAGTTACTATAAATGGATTTTATTTGAGTCCTTTTAATGGTTGTTGGTCATCAGTTACACTCACATAGATTCACTCTAGCCTTCGTAGTGGTTGGTCATCAATCGTTGTAAACTCTTTTTGGTCAATGATAATTGGGAATAGACAACTGTAAATGTAAATAAACCTACTTTTGACTATTGACAACTGCACTGAAAAATAACATTGATGCAGGCATTCATATGATCTGTTCATTGGATTCCATACATTAATGTAATAAAGTTTTAGGGAAGCAGACGTTTAAATGTAGAAGTCTGTTTATTGCCATTAGTTTTCATTCTCACATAGTAAAAACTCCCATTAATTGTACAACTACTTGTAAGTCACTAATAAGTTGTAGCCATAATAGAACAACTTCTTGCACATCACCATTGACTTTGGTTTTCGTACTCCAAAAGGATTCCTATAAACAGCCTACACTACAGCTTACATTGCTCCTTTCGTTTTTGGACTCCGTTAAAGGCAAAAAAACTAAATTAGATTGTGGGTAGAAAACGAAACCCCGTTATGAAAACGCGTTACCAAACCAATATTATGCAACAAAGAAAAAAGAGTCCCACTTCATTTGTTTTTTTCCTGCTTCTAAAATCTACTCTTGTCACTCTCTTTCTGCTGTCCTTTTTTAACTCCACTCTTTCATTTTTTTTATTCCTACTTTATTTTCCCCCCATTATCCTATCTAATTTAGTCAATTTATTTTCTTCGAATTCCAATCTAATGTCATTATTTATTTATTTATACTAAAATCATACAACTATATACACTTAATGTACTAGTAAATAATTAAGTCATTTTAAATTTAAAATGTGTAGGTTTTTGGTGGTTGTCAAGAAAATATACTCGGTGTAGGCTTTTTTGGCTTCTCTCTATATATATACACAATCTGCTCTCAAAACAAACAAGCCCACCAATCTCATCTCTGCTCCATATCTTCTTCTTCTCTCACTAAGAACCAAACAATGCTCAAACCGTTGCTTCTTCTCCAATCGTTCTTGTTCTGTCTCTTCAATGTAAGCAAAAACTCTTTGAATCGCATAACTGCTGTTTCTAGAAATGTGATTCGATTGTTCTGTCTGATTTATCAGTATATATTCGATTGATGATGAATTATAGCGGTTACTGGTTTTGTTTTGATCTTGTTGTTGAATCAATGCGTGTTAGGTTGCTTTCGTCGGAGGACGGTTAATCGGCGGCGGTTTCAAGGCGGAGGCGAATCCATTCACTCCCAAAGCATCTCTCGTCCGTTACTGGAACAAAGAGATCCGCAGCGACAAATCATCATCCTTCAGATCGGAGTTCCTCATCTCCAAGGCGTCGCCGCTCAACGCCGTCGACTCCGCCACTTTCGCCAAACTCGCCGCCCACAACTCCCTCCCGACTCGCCTCCCGGACTTCTGCTCCGCCGCGAACCTCTTCTGTTTCCCGGACCTATCCCCGAGCCTCGAGCAGCACCCCGCCGACGTCAAGTTCTCCGTCTACGACCAGAAGAACTTCACCAACTACGGCAACGCCGCCGCCGGAGGCACCGACTCGTTCAAAACCTACTCCAAAGACGGCAACGTCGTCGCCGACTCGTTCCGGAGATACAGCCGCAACGCCGCCGGTCACGACGACAAGTTCACCGTCTACGGCGACAGCAGCAACGTCGTGGAGGAGGGCTTCAACTCCTACGGGACCTTCGGAACCGGCGGCACCGGAGAGTTCACCAACTACCAGAACGACGTCAACAACCCGACGAGCCGTTTCACGGCGTACTCCGACGGCGGAAACGGGAAGTCTCAGTCGTTCAAGACCTACACCCACGAGGCCAACGCCGGGAACGGCCAGTCGTTCACGAGCTACGGGAAGAACGGCAACGGAGTGCCGAACGAGTTCGCCTCCTACGGCGTCTCCGGCAACGTGATCGGCTCCGGTTTCGCGAACTACGGCGAGAAAGGAAACGCCGCCAACGACTCCTTCACTAGCTACGGCGACGACGGGAACGTTCCGCAGAACAACTTCAAAAACTACGGCGCGTCTGGAAACGCAGCGTTTGACACGTTCTCGAGCTACAGAGACAAAGCCAACGTCGGAGACGATTCTTTCTCCTCCTACGCTAAGGAATCAAACTCCGGTACGGTTAAATTCAATAATTACGGTCAGTCATTTAATCCCGGTTCAGAGACATTCACCGGTTATGGGAAAGGAGCGGAAGGACACAAGGTAAGCTTCAAAACCTACACGCCAAACTCCACATTCAAAGACTACGCCAAAAACGGCGTCGGTTTCGCGAAGTACAACGTCTCCTCCACGTCAGCAGCAGCAACGACCCTCGGCGATGGCAAAACCGTGAATAAGTGGATCGAGCCGGGCAAATTCTTCAGAGAGTCGTCGCTCAAGGAAGGAACAGTGCTTCCCATGCCTGATATTAAAGATAAAATGCCTAAAAGGTCGTTTTTGCCCCGGAGCATCATCTCGAAGCTCCCCTTCTCCGCCTCCAAGCTCGCCGAGATCAACGGGATCTTCCACGCCGGAGAAAACTCCACGATGGAGAAGATCATCTCCGACGCGGTGACGGAGTGCGAGAGGCCGCCGAGCGCGGGGGAGACGAAGCGGTGCGTCGGATCGGCGGAGGACATGATCGACTTCGCCACGTCGGTGCTCGGTCGGAGCGTGGTGCTGAGAACGACGGAGAACGTGGCGGGGTCGAAGCAGAAGGTGGTGATCGGGAAAGTCAAAGGAGTCAACGGCGGGAGAGTGACGAGAGCTGTTTCGTGTCACCAGAGTCTTTACCCGTACCTGATGTATTACTGCCACTCCGTTCCTAAGGTTCGGGTCTACGAAGCGGATCTTCTCGAGCTGAAGAGTAAGACCAAGATCAACCACGGAATCGCCATCTGTCACATGGACACGTCATCGTGGGGTCCGAAGCATGGAGCTTTCTTAGCTCTCGGGTCGAAACCGGGTCTGATTGAGGTTTGTCACTGGATATTTGAGAACGACATGAACTGGGCGATCGCTGATTGAAAACCTTGGTCGGGTCTGGATCTATCGTGCTTTTTTTTCAAGTTATTAAATATGAATATTATCTTATCGCCGAGATTTGGATAGAGGAATGTTAATTTTCTACTATTGTTATTATGCTTTCCTAAGCATTTTTCAGTAACAGTAAAGACTCGTTACTGATTTGTTTGTGGCGGCACGAATAATATTTAAGATATTTAGTGAATGTTTGTTGACGCAATTTATGATTATAGCTGGTTGGTTGGATTGGCCGATTGAATATTTATTTTATCGATTAATATGATATGATGATATGGATATATCATGTGTATATTATAAGAGGTAATTGTATAGTTATATATAATATGATGAAAGAAAAGATAATATAAGAAGATGAGACAGCGATGGTGTTTCAATACATGTGCTGAGTTTGTATGTCCTTTGGATGTAGGCGTGTAGAAAGATGAGGTGGACTTTATGTGCCACCCAATTTTTTTGTAGAGCATTTTTAGTTTAAAATACTATGAAAATAAAAAGAGATGGAGAAAAGAAGAGTCACGAGCTGCCTATATTACAATGGGACAGATGCGTAGTGAGAACATTGAGGAGGGTATCTTTTACGAAAAAGAAAAAAACATTGAGGAGGGTAATACACTTGGCGCTTTGGCTGCTAAGAACATTGTTTATATGAAACTTTTACGTGTTTGTTTTTATTTTGTTGGGAGTTTTCGGGAGCCGACATTACATTTATAACTTGGCTCGCGAGATTAATTTGTTTCAGTACTTGCATTACTGAATCCGTGATAGGCAGCCGACATTACATTTACAATTGTAATTACTTTTTTAAGTTAAAAAGTATAGTTATTTTAAATTTAATCATTTTCAAAATAGTATTTAGTTGATTTTGACAATAATTTTTAAAACGGTATCAAACTAGCTCTCGTCGATTTTGACTGCAAAGAATAAAAAGTTATGTTTGGTTCTAAAACGTTTTTCATAGGCTCTCGTCGGTGCTAAAAAAGCACCGCGATAACATGTAACTAATTGAAAAAACATGTAACTAATGATGACAAAAAAAAACATGTAACTAATTATTTTGTCGAGTTTAGATCATGACCTTTAGAAGGGTTTCTTTCATAGCTTAAAGTGTTATTAAAGAGGGTTTTTATTCAATCGTATGTGGCGACCGGTTTTCTTTTTTGGCTCGATGAACTCTTTGTTAATGAAAGGTGTGGCTTCTGATGGTACAGATTGTTGGGAGAATTTTGGTTGGACCATTCTCTTGTAATGGTTAATGACATTAAGTGTAATGGTTAATGACATATAAATGCATCTTCCGATGAATAAAAAGATCATGACCTTCGTATTTCAGCGACATCGCTCGCATCAGTCTATTCAACTTTTTAACATTGATTAATTGCGTATAAATTTGATTAATTTTCTAATGAAGAGATAGTACACTGTTGTCTTGCTCTAATTAGGAATTAACGCGTTAACAAACAGTTTTTCCAATAGCTGGTTTCAAATTTGTGCAAGTCCATCTAACTTATTATCAATAGCTGGCTCCAAATTTGCGTAAACTATATGCCAAAATTCCACAATTTTCCAAATATACAACAGATTGTCTTTAATACATGAAATCCCGGAGAAACAAAACACACCAAACTTCTTAATAAGAACATGTAAAGACTATTTGTCTATATCATACGTATCTTAACTTCCAACGTAAACAAAACTGTTGAAGACAAATCAGCATGTGGATCGACTCAGTTTTCTCCCCAATCATCGAAGCAAATAATGGATTTGCATCATCATTTGTTTTTTTTTTTGACTAAGCATCATCGTTTGTTGAAACACCTGCTCTTTATTAACTTTAATATATTTTCATATATTTTTAAAAAAGTATATGAATATAAAGGACACTCGATGCTTTGTTTTTTTTTCTTTTTTGACTTCCACCATTTACTTTTTTCTTCACTTTCTCTTTATTTCAGTTATCTTTATAGTACATCAAAAAGCAAACAAATCACCTAACTCATATTTAAAACACATCAGAGAATTTATTATTTTGTTTTTTGAATCTCGAAGCGTATATATGTCTAATAATAATTATATATAAAAATTAATTGTTCATCAAGTAGCATTATAATGGAACAATCCATCTCTTTCAGTTACCAACTGAACTATTTGATATGTTTATATCTGTTTGTTTCCCTTAAATTTCGGACTATAGAAGGATTGTTGGTTTGAATGTCTTTACATGTATCACGTGTTTTTATTTACTAGATGTGACTATCATGTACTATTGTATTGTGCGTAGCCAAACGAGAAGCCATTGAAGTGGGACTCAGAACGAGAAAACGAGGTTTATTGTTTTGGAATCACAAGAAACACAAGCAAAGCAACGTCTTCTTGTGTTGGTTACTATGAATACGTATTGACAAGTTCACGGTTTTGTCAAATATGTTATGACACATTTCAGAGAGGGTAAAAGAGTTTGACCTCTGCTTGTGATCAGTGAGACCATTCCATCTCTCTCTCTCTCCATTGAAGTCTACCTATTTCAAGTTTCAACTAACTTACTCTCAATCCATTATTGCTGTTTTTATGAAAATAAAGTTTTCTATAAATATCTGTGGCCTGTGGGCTACATATGCAATAAGTGTTGTGAGATCAAATCCGACTTCAATAGAGTTTCAGTGCATCGTCCTATGCAGAGTTTTCACTTAATTCAGTTTGGATCTATCTACTAAATCTGTTACAAAATCCTGTTTCTGGTTGGTTCAGATAAAAGATTAAATGCCAATTCCCATGTGAAATTCACTATTTTCATCAGCTCATCAATTTTCACTCAGATTCCTCCAACAATATATTTCTCAGTACATATGTAGTAGCCTTGTAAGAAAGAGACTTAAATAAGAGAAGGTCAGATGGCTAACCGGTTACCAATTCCCGGTTGAACCATATGCTAACCGGTTTGTTTCCAAAGCGGCAAAGCCAAGAAAACGGCCTGGTTCTGATTATTTATGACCAGTTAAGCTTTGGTTTGCAGAATGGGCCCAATTAGGCTTATGATGGATCCCACCAAACTGAGATCTAAACCCAACGAACCTAAAAGCCCACCTTCGTAGATAACAAAATGTCCCTGGAGAGCGAGAGAGAGAGCTAAAGTTTAGTTTGTGTTCGAGGATACCAGTGGAGCCAAATGCAAGGATGTCAGTTATACAAATTAACCAACACAACTCCGGCCCATCTGATCAGCTGGTTCAATGCTTCTCATATATGAAACAACACATCATTCGGAGAAGTAAATAAAAAACCTTCTGATAAGCAAAGCAACCGCAGGTTAGATAAACAGTGTGTTCGCACTTTCTGTTTTTTTTTTCAGGGTTTGCAACGACACTGTGATATTATGAACTGCAAGTTTTGATTCCAAGAAACTTGTTTCATTTCATCTGTGTTCTGCAGTTTTTTCCCTAAGGTTTAGATATCAAAGTAGCAAACTAACACTCAAAAAAAACTTGCTTTCTTCGAAGCGTTCCTTTCTAATGATTATTTATACTTATACAACTGTCATCTTCAGTTTCGTTATGTTAACACTTCTGCCTGGAAATAAACTACCCATTTTGCCTGGAAAATTTTTACAAAGTCAAGGCTGTATAGCAAATTCCTACAAAATGATTTTTAAAAGTTGCCTAGTATTTAGGTGACATTACATTTATCTACATAATATTCAACAGGTAGTAGTATTGCTGACAAATAAATAAATCAACAGGTAGTATTAATAATTGTGGAAATTGCTACATGTATTCCAAAAGAGTTTGAAAATTATTTCATTTGTTTTTGACATGTTTTCTCTAAATACTAAAGACGTCAAATGACACCAAGCGGGGTGTATGGTGCAATAGAGTTTTAACGGTCGAGATGCAAATAAAAGTATGGCCCATCATGAGCCTTTATTGTTTTTTATTAAGTGGTGTGGACAAAACAGAAAAGAGAAAGAGGCAACCGTTTTATGGGCCTTAACAAACAAAAATAAAACTTTATTTGGGCTTACATCATCACTATCCAATAATTTCGTAACAGGTGTCGCTTAAAATTGTCCACTTCCGGTGTTTTAATTGTGTAACAGACGTTGACCGTCTTCTAAACACATTTGTATGTGTTCACAGTTCACATCAATCGTTACATCACAATATCACAATATCACATCAACAGATAAACATGATGATTTTAACTTCGAATCATCAGTTATGTTTGATTTTCTGTCGTGGATTCACTTTGGTTAACATATTGTACGCCGTTCTTTTTTGCAAATATTTAACCATACTTTGATAATGTATACAGCACAGGCCTGGCCCAATTATAGTTCAGGGACCTTGTGCCAATTTTTTTTCCAGCAGTGTTATTATAAATTAAAAAATCAAGACCCTAATTTATACTACATTTACAAATCTGGACCTTAATTCCTTTGAGAAAATTACCAAAAATAAAAGAACTTAGTGCAAAATCACTTGTGCACTTGCTTCAAGCCAGCACCTAGTTGTAGATATAACAGTAGAAACTTTATAACTTAATATTAGATTAATTAATAAACAGTATAAATTAATAATGTTTTTGGTTCCGAATTAGATCGATTTAAAATATTATAAAAATGATAAAATAATAAATAATATTTTTTAGAAAAAGTTTATGTAGATATAATCCCACTAAAATCATAAATTAATAATATATACATTTTATATGTGTACAAACCAAAACATTCTATTGCTTTTTAATATTCATAATGTCTTTATCTTTGGTGGAATTATATCTGAAACCACATTTAAATTTAAAAAACATATTTCATTTACACCAAACAATATAAAAATAATATGAAAGTCAAATTTTTAAAACTTAATTAATGTATATACGGTAAATTTAATTATTTTATTATTTTATATAAAGATATATTTTAAAATAGAAAAATATTAAAAGAAATTTTTAAAATTATAATTTTATAAACTAATAAAATGTAATGGTCTCAACATTATTAATTTATAGAATTTTTTGTGTAATTAACTTTAGATATAACTTACTCATAGTGGATTGAAAATCCAAGGAGAATAGATTAAAATGTTTTTTCTAACAGGATGTAGCAGGTAGTCTGGTATAATCAGTGCATAATTAACCAAATATATTGATCAAAACAAATTTTACCATATATAAGTAGGCTTTGTTTAATTTTTCTCAGAACTAATTATCCTATATTTTTATTATGTGACATATATATTAACTGTAGGGATAATCATATTCATATACTCTTATTGAATCAAGGATTTAGGAGAATTCAAGATTTAAAATAATAATTTTTATTTTTGTATTACTATAATTTTATATTTATCGTTTATGAAATATATAAAATGTATAAAGTTTTTTTAAAAAATCAAATAATTTATTTTTCGTTTCAAACAGATTGATTTTTTAAAAATGTGAAGTAGTTTAAAAAAAAATCAAATACCATCTCATATGAAGTGGTATTTCCATTCTTTTTCACTATAAAATATTAATTAAATCCCACCAAATCTCAGTTGATAGATTTTGTTGACAAAATCTTTATTTTCCAATAAGTTAGAATTTGAGAGAACTTATACAAATGACAATCCACTAAGCTTGAATTTCATATTGAATTTATAAATACTAAATACAATAAGGTTTATTTGAAAAAAAAATGATCCAGTAAGACTCCCGTCTCCCTATATGTATATTGATGTGGTAATGAGCATTGATCCGCGAAGTATTTTTGTCCAATACGATTACATCATAAAGATTTGTCGGCTTAGAGGATTGTTGTATGATTATAATTTCAATTATAAATGTAAATGTGATAGCGTTCCAATGCTTCCCACGTCTTCTAAAACGAAATATAATGTATATGACTAAACGATACTGGAAGGATTATCCTGAGTTTAATAGGCTTGTGGAAGGATTTTGGAGAGAGTCAGAGCCTCTGTTTAATTCTACTTCTGCGTTATTTCGCCTCTCAAAGAAGCTGAAAAATTTGAAGCCTATTTTGAGGAAGCTAAGTAAAGAGAAGTTTGGAGATATTTTCAAGAAGACAAACGAAGCATATCAAAGGCTCTGTACAGCTCAAACAAAAACTTTGGAAACCCCGAACCAAAGTAATATGGAGATAGAAGCAACTGCTTATGAAAGATGGTCTCTGCTTTCAAGAATTGAGGAGAAGGTGATAAGTCAAAGAGCAAAAGTTCATTGGTTGGAAGTTGGGGATGGAAACAACAAGGGTTTTCATAGAGCTGCAAAAGTAAGAGAGGTTAGAAACTCAATTCGTGAGATTAGAAGAACGGATGGTACTATTGCAGAGACGCAGGAAGATATCAAAAAGGAAGCAGTAGATCATTTCTACAACTTCTTGACTCAATCTCCAGAAGACTATGAAGGAGTGGATTTAGAGGACTTGAAAACTCTACTCAGCTTTGAATGCTCAGAAGGAGATAGAAGCATGTTAATTGGTGGAGTGACTAATGAGGAGGTGAGGAAGGTTGTGTTCTCAATGGCAGCGGATAAATCTCCGGGGCCAGACGGATACACATCGGAATTCTTCAAAGCTACATGGGTAACAACTGGTAAAGATTTGACTGTTGCTGTTCAATCCTTTTTTGATAAAGGATTCTTACCAAAGGGGATCAATTCAACCATTCTAACGCTCATTCCTAAGTCGACTAGAGCGATTACTATGAAGGACTACCGCCCAATCTCCTGCTGTAACGTGATATATAAGGTCATCTCGAAGATATTAGCCAACAGGATGAAGCGACTTCTCCCCCTGTTTGTTTCTTTGAATCAGTCGGCTTTTGTGAAGGATAGACTGCTAATGGAAAACGTTTTGTTGGCATCGGAGTTGGTGAAAAGCTACAACAAAGATACAGTTTCAGAGAGATGTGCAGTAAAAATAGACATTTCAAAGGCTTTTGATTCAGTTCAATGGGATTTCTTGCTCAAGGTGTTGGCTGCTCTAAATGTTCCGGAGAAATTCATTCTGTGGATCAAGAAGTGTATCGAGCTAGCTTCCTTTTCTATTCAGGTCAATGGGGAACTTGCAGGATATTTCAATAGTAAGCGAGGGCTTCGTCAAGGTTGCTCACTATCCCCTTATCTATTTGTAATATGTATGCAAGTTCTTTCACGGCTATTGGATAAAGCAGCAATGGAGAGGAGAATTGGTTATCATTCTTACTGTAAGGAGATGAATCTAACACATATTTGCTTTGCGGATGATGTGTTAGTTTTCTCTGATGGGAAAAAGAAGTCTATAGAAGGCATCTTGGAAGTGTTTAAGCAGTTTGCTAGGATGTCAGGTCTTAACATAAGCCTTGAGAAGTCGACATTGTATTTGGCAGGGGTTAAAACAGAGGACAATGCAGCTATTCTGGAACAGTTTCCTTTTGAGTCCGGTGCCCTTCCTGTAAGATATTTGGGCCTTCCTCTTCTAACAAAAAAGATGTATACTCAAGATTATGGTCCTCTGATTGCTCGTATAAGGTCTCGTATCTCGTCATGGACGGCGAGACATCTCACTTTTGCTGGAAGACTTCAACTTATCGGGTCAGTGCTATACAGTATAATAAACTTTTGGATGTCGGCGTACCGGTTACCAAATGAGTGTATTCAAGAAATTAATAGCATCTGTGCTGCTTTTCTTTGGTCGGGTCCAGTATTATCAACTCACAAAGCTAAAGTCGCTTGGAAGGATGTCTGTAAGCCGAAAGATGAGGGAGGGCTTGGTCTGAAAAATTTGAATGAAGCAAACAATGTCTCTTGTATGAAGCTTATTTGGCGTTTGCTTTCAACAAGAAATTCATTGTGGGTTCGATGGATATGGAGGTACCTTATTAGGAAAGGGTCGTTTTGGAGTGTGAAAGAGAGCAGTTCTTTGGGGTCTTGGATGTGGAAAAATTTGCTCAAACTAAGGCCCTTAGCTTATCAGTTTATTCAGATGGAGATAAATAATGGAGCTACTACCTCTTTCTGGTTAGATAATTGGTCACCTCTGGGGAAGCTGATTGATTTAACAGGAGAGGGTGGATGCATGATTTTGGGTATCCCGATGCATACTACAGTGGAGAGGGCTATTCAAATGTATAGAGCAAGGATGCATCGAGTACCTAGCTATCGTCAAATTGAAAATGAAGTTTTGAAACTTCGTGGGAGAGGATTGAATATGATGGAAGATGAGTGTTTGTGGAGAAGGGAGAATGGAGATTTCAAAACGGGTTTTGTTACTTCCCAAACTTGGAATCTCACTCGAGTTCAATCACCTAAAGTGCAATGGAGCAAAGGGGTTTGGTTTTCTGAAGCAACGCCTAAATTTGCCTTCATTACTTGGCTAGCAATGCGTAATAGGCTAGCGACTGGAGACAGGATTCTACGCTGGAATCAGAACGCTACTGTTACTTGTTGGCTTTGTAAGGAAGAGATGGAGACAAGGAATCATTTATACTTTGAGTGTACTTATTCGAAGAGAGTTTGGTTGGAGACCATTGGTAGTCTGGCGGGTGATGGAAGCATTTGTAGTTGGGATCAGGTTGTTCATGAAGTGATCAAGGGAAGACATGAGAGAGACTTGACTTTTTTATTGAGATACTGCTTTCAGGCAGTGATATATGCTTTGTGGCTGGAGAGAAATGTAAGAAGAGTAGGAGAACCAGAACAGCCAGCTACTTGTTTGATTGCAAGATTGGACAAGTTGGTGAGAAACAGAGTCACGTCACTTAGAAGAAAGAATGGAGCAAGATATGAAAAAGCTATGGAGAAATGGTTTGGAAGAAGATAAAATAGTTTTCTTTGAATTTTTGTTTTGCTCTTTCTTTTAAACATTAGCAGTTTTTGCACTGTATCAAGGTTTTTTTTGATATGAATAAATTTAAAATTCTTTCAAAAAAAAAAAAAAAAAAAAAACAAGTAGAAAACAATTAGAATGACATAACATGTTTTGTTAAAATGTTTGCTTCTAGATGACATATAGACTTTCTTACAATTCACACTTAGTTGTTATTCCAAAGTATCGTTCTTAATTTCTTATAATCGTTTTTTTTTTTGGATAAAGAAAATTTTATTAAAATATCCCGATTGGGCATCGTTACATTTACCAGCCTCGTTCTTATAATCTTTTCTACGGAGTCCTAGTTCTTATAATATTGCAGTCAATATAAGAAGATTTTGATATAAATAAATGTAACATTCATTAAAAGAGAATATATTTCATTATTTATTGACTGCAATGTTAAAAAATATTCGTGTAGGTTCTCCATTGGAAAAACATCTTTTGCAAGTAGAAATCAAACATTTAGGATCTAAACAGTGACATAAAGAACTAAGGGAAATAATCAATTTTTATTTATTCCTTAAAATTACACCATTTATGAACTATAGAACAAAAACATTTCTTTATCAAAATTATCAAAATCAGTATAAAACAAAAATAATAAATATTCATTTTCATTTCTTTTATTTCGTTTCTATTCTATTTTTGTATTGATTCATGTTTTTATTTTAATGGTGATCAGTTAGAGCCTTGAAATTTTTAGAATATTGAAACTTTTAGAATATTGGTGTTGGTATTTTCAACTATACTGAAGATGCTCATATTAGTTTTTAGACTGCAATTTGGTAGAAAGTCAAGAAAGAATTAAGTTAAAAAAAGTCAAGAAAGGATTAGAAAACATAAATAGAAAAATTGGATAATCTCTGAGACTGAGGGTTAGTGTGCGGTGAGCTTTGTCTTAAGAAATGTACGGTGAGATTGGCTTCTTGAGATCATTTTACCAATTAACATGAGCACGTTATTGCATTCGGCTGCAACAAAAGTAGAATGATAAATTTAACTATCAAAACGCTAGAACGTTACTAATCAACCCCTAGAAAAGTACACAATAGCTATCTAAGTTTTAAAACAAGTTTACCTTAACCAGAACATTTAGTATAATGATTCTGTTTTAGTATTATCTAATAGACTAAAACTTGCATGACCAAAAAAGACTAAAACTTGCATGACAAAAAGCTGAATAGATTAGAGTATTTGTTTGTTTGCACAAAAAAAAATATATTACTTTTTTACAACAAAAAACAAAATTTGGATTACATTTAATTGGTTCTCATACAAAAAACAAAATTATAAATATTGTATTATTAATTATGCAGACAACTTTTACTTCAGAAATAAATTTTACACCACTGACAAGTGTTTTTTTTTTTTTTTTTTAACAGGAGGTTCGAAGGCGGACGCGATGGCACCTACGCCGCGCTTAACTCAACCGACTAATCCCCTGGCCCGGAACCAGCCGGCACTAATACCCATTACCCAAGGAACGCGATGGCACCTACGCCGCGCTTAACTCAACTTAGGGAGGACGTAAAGCATTCTATGGCCACGCGTGACATTTGACATAGCCGACATTCGAACCCGTGTCCCCTTGAATGGTGGACTTTGTAATTCGGTCGTTACCACTCGGCCACTTGCGTGATTTTCCACTGACAAGTGTTTAATAACTTTTTAAAATTAAAAAAATTAATTTGTATCTACTTTTATAATTTTTAGGTGTAAAATATACAAATGACACATTTAATGTGAAACAATTATCCTATATATAGACTCTATTTATAAGTATTCAAATGAGTTCTAAAGTATGATTCCAGTATCAGCATGATCATCATGATCATATAGACTCTATTTCTAAGTATTCAAATTAGTGTCGTGAATTTTTTTTCAGTGTCGTGAAGTTGTTTTGAATCCGAATCATTTAGATTCCTAAAATCTGTCTATCACTAAACCATCCATATATATAACAAGCTAATGAAACCTCTGTTTGTGTTATTCATCTCAAGGCATTTACATCTCATATTTATACACACGATATCTTCCTTAACATTAGGAGATAAGTACAACAGCTGTTAAGATTGTGTTTATCTAAACTTATATCAATCCTTATCTAATACTCCCCCTCAAGATGGAGCGTGAAGATCTCGAACACCCATCTTGTCAAGTAGATAAAGTAATTGCTGTCGTCCAAGTGACTTTGTGAGCACATCCGCCAACTGTTCCATTGTACCAATGTGATTAGTTGCTATGATTCCAGCTTTAATATAGTCTCTAACAAAATGACAATCCACCTCCACATGCTTTGTTCTTTCATGAAAAACTGGATTATTAGCAATGTGAATTGCTGCTTTACTGTCACACTGAAAAGGTATAGGAAAACGCTGCCTAATACCCAAAGAATCCATGACGCCAATCATCCATTTGAGTTCACTACACGTCATTGCCATTGCTCGATATTCAGCCTCTGCTGATGATCTTGATACAGTCGGCTGCTTCTTCGTTTTCCAAGACACAAGAGAGTTTCCCATCATCACAATGTATCCTGTAAGCGACTTTCGTGTGTGTGGACACGCTGCCCAATCGGAGTCACTGTATGCAGCAAGAGAGAGATCACTCTCAGAACTTAACAGAATCCCCTGTCCAGGCAGACCTTTCAAGTAGCGAACAAGTCGAATTGCCGCATCCCAATGCTTCTGTCGAGGCTTCTGAAGAAACTGAGCAAGTATATGCACTGGATAATTCAACTCTGGTCGCGTAACTGCCAAGTAAACAAGTCTTCCTACCAATCTGCGGTATTTAGATGGCTCTGTGAAGAAAGGTCCTTTGTCACGAGCCAGATTATGAAACTGTTCCATAGGTGTATCGACTGGTTTGGAGCCTAAAAGTCCACACTCTGAGACAATATCCAGAGCATATTTTCTCTGAGACAAATAGATTCCTTCATTGCTTCTTAACACCTCAATCCCCAAGAAGTACCTCAAACTTCCCAAATCTTTCATATGAAAGCAGCGATGTAGATGTTCCTTAAATGAGTTGATAAGTGTTGGATTATTTCCTCCAATGATCAAGTCATCGACATACACCAACACAAACAAAGTAGTCTTGTCACGATGGAGAGTAAACAGCGAGTAGTCGAGTCGATTTTGCTTGAATCCAAACTCAAGCAGAGACTTAGAAAGTTTAGAAAACCAGCACCTAGGTGCCTGTTTCAAGCCATACAGAGCTTTATTCAATTTGCAAACTTGATTCGGTTTGGAAGAAGCAAATCCAGGAGGCAGCTTCATGTACACTTCTTCATCCAGTTCACCATGAAGGAAGGCATTATGCACATCCATTTGGTGAAGATCCCAATTCCGAGCAGCTGAGACACCAAGTAAAATACGGACTGTATTCATCTTGACTACAGGCGCAAACGTCTCATTATAGTCTACCCCTTCCTCTTGTTTATTACCACACGCAACCAAGCGTGCCTTATACCTCTCCACTGTTCCATCGGCATTGAACTTGATTTTAAATATCCATTGACAGCCGATTGCTTGTTTACCTGGAGGTAAAGTAGTTACTGTCCACGTTCCACTACTTTCAAGTGCATCTACTTCACCAGAGGCAGCATCTCTCCATCTTTTATCTTTCATGGCTTCCTTGAAAGATTTCGGTTCAATATGAGATTCAACTTCTAGAAGAAATGCCTGTACATGTGGAGCAAGTTTATCAAAGGAGACATACTTATCCAGAGGGTAGGTACACTTACCTGAAGACGATGTATCAGGCGAGTGATGAGCATGTGGGGGTTTTTCGTTTACTTGTGCCTTGTAGGTAACATAGGGGTCCAAGAGAACTGACTGTTTCTTAGTTCGATGTCCTCTGCCTAAAAGTTCAGAATCTGGCTGTGCAACCTGAGTAGTTTCTGCAGTGCTATTCTCTCCTTCTGCATCAATTTCAGTAGTGGTTTGTGGAGTAGATGAAGTCTCTGGAGCAGATCCTTGAATTTCATCAGCAGACTGAGTGGTATCTGTAATTGTTTCAGAATTTGAAACTCCCCCTGACTCCAATACTTCAGCACGAGGTAAGGGATCAAAGTCATCATCAAACGTTGCAGGATGTGTTGAGTGTTGAACTGGTGCTGTATCAATGTTGACTGGTGTTTTTGTTTTGGCATAAGGAAATATGTCTTCATGAAATGCCACATCTCGAGAGACAAATATACGTTATGTGTCAATATCACATACAACCCATCCTTTCTGTCCCATTGGGTACCCAAGAAACACACACCGAGTGCTCCTTTTATCAAACTTGTCCTTTCCTCTAGAGATTTTGCGCGCATAGCAAAGTGTTCCAAATACCCTCAGATTGTCATATATTGGGGGTTGTCCGTGAAGTATCTCGTAGGGTGTCTTATTCTGTAGAATAGGTGTTGGTGTTCGGTTAATGAGGTAAGTTGACGCTAAGATGCTTTCACCCCAAAAGCGTTTTGGTAATTGCCCTTGAAGTAGCAGTGCTCTAGCAACGTTTAGAATGTGTCGATGTTTCCTTTCAACCCGACCATTCTGCTGTGGTGTCTCGACACATGACGTCTGGTGAGTGATTCCTTGAGATGCAAAGAAATCTCTGAGACACATAAACTCAGGCCCATTATCACTGCGCACAACTTTGATCTTCTTGTTGAACTGTCTATCAGCATACGCACAAAATGTTTTTAAAGCCTGTGGTGCCTCCTTCTTTTCCAACAGAAGTATTGTCCAGACAGCTCGAGAAAAATCATCAACGATAGTTAGAAAGTAACGCGCACCAGAAGTAGATTGTTCTCGGTACGGTCCCCATAAGTCACAGTGAATCAAAGAGAAACAATCATCAACTTTATTAATGCTAACTGGAAACACATCTCGAGTTTGTTTAGCCAAGTGACAAGTACCACAAGAGCTCTCTAAAACACCAATATTATTCTTAAAACCAACAACTGAAGATAAAACCGAAAGAACAGCAGAAGATGGATGACCCATGCGTGCATGCCACAAGTCTCGTGATTGGTGTGACCTCACGTGATTTGCTTGAATCGCCAGAGCCCCCACATACCGAAAAATCCCATTATGCTCTTCACCCGCACCAATCAAAGTCTTCGAGGCGAGGTCCTGTATTACACAAAAATCTTTAGTGAAGAGAACAAAGCCAGCAATATCTTGGAGTAACTGAGATACAGATATAAGGGTTGCTGAGATATGTGGAGCATAGAAGACATGTCTCAGTATGAGACGTCCACCCAGATTCAGTTGGCCTTGTCTTGTGGCCCAAGTCACATTCCCATTCGGCATAGTAATCGGACATGGAGGTATGGTAACGACATTGCTCAGCAGATTGATTTCTCCCGTCATGTGATGTGAGGCACCGGAGTCAATAATGATGTCGTACCTGCTGTCTTTATCAAAACATATGAGTTTTTCTTTCTTACCCATTAGCTTCTCATTGTTTGTTGATGCCGCTTTCTGTGAACTCACAAACTGAGTCAATGTGTTCCACTGTTCTTGTGTGAAATTTGGAAAGCCAGGCGTTTGTCCTGGAGACACGCCAGATGCATCAACATTGGTGTTATATGCACGAGAGCCTGATCCACGACCCCCACGTCCTCTGCCACCTTGTATGTCATGTCCTCTTCTTCTTCCTCCTCTGTCATTTCCTCTACCAGTTGCAGGTTTTGCAGTCTTGTCTCCCCACCATTCTGGATATCCAATCACTTGGAAGCATTGGCTGGCTTCATGTCCTTGCTTTCCACAGTGTGAGCAGACCGAGTTGTTTTTTGCAAACCTTACAGCTGCAGCTTGAGCATTTGTCATAGCTTGAGGAGATTGTGTTGTTGCGGACATTCCAAGAACAGGCGTCTTCTCGTCATTACGCATAGCACTTAGATGACGTTCTTCTTGAATGATTTGCGAGTACACAGACTCAAGATTGAGTTCAGTTTGTCTGCTCAACATGTTTGACCTTGCAACGCCAAATCGTGAGCTGTCCAACCCAATAAGAAATTGATGAACTCTTATCTTTTCTTCTTTCTTCTCATACTTGGTCATCGATGAACATTCTGGATCTCCACAGCAGCAGGAAAATCCTTTGTCCAAATCTGCAAGATCATCCCACATGACCTTCAATCTACCAAAATACACTTCCACCTCGTCTCCATTCTGCTTGCAAGATGCAATGTCAGCATGAAGTTGATGGATGCGAGTGTCATCATTCACTGAGAACCGTCGCTGAAGGCTCCCCCACATGACTTTTGCACTTTCAACGAGAGATATTGATGGTCTCAGCTTCGTCTCAACACTGCTGTAGATCCATCCAATGATCATGGAATTTACCATGTCCCACTTCTCTTCTTCTTCAGGCTTGTTGACTGGTCTCTTAAGTGTTCCATCAACAAAACCCTGTTTTCGCTTCGCTCTAAGCGAGTGGAGCATCAGCTTTGCCCATCGCTCATAGTTTGCTCCATTCAGAAGAATGGGTGTCAAAGCTTGTCCTGTATTCTCCGACGGATGAAGATAGTACGGAGAGACAAGCAAGTTCGTGGCGCTTCCAGCAGCCGTTGGATCAGTAATCGCAGTTGACTTCGGTGACGCCATGATAGTCGAATAAAAGTAATCTCATCGTAACAATTTGTTATCGATGGTTTGTAGGTTTATTAGCTTTGCGGAAAAGTTATTTGTGTGGCTCTGATACCATAACAAGCTAATGAAACCTCTGTTTGTGTTATTCATCTCAAGGCATTTACATCTCATATTTATACACACGATATCTTCCTTAACATTAGGAGATAAGTACAACAGCTGTTAAGATTGTGTTTATCTAAACTTATATCAATCCTTATCTAATAATATATATACAAACTTAGATTGATATTTAGTTATGAGTATTTCGAAAATTTAAGAGGTTCACATTAAATGTTTTCTTCATTTAAATGGTGTGAATCTCTTAAAATGTTGAAAAGTAATTGATTAAATATCTATGTAATTTTGTGTTTTACTTGAAAATTAATATAAAGTTGTAATATAAAATTTGGTGAGATATTACGAATACGGATGTTCTTAAACCTCCACCAAATAATAACATTACTGGCGGCTAAGTAAGTCAACATCTAGCGAATTAAGTATCAAAATTATAGAAGTTAACGTAATCACGTATGTAATATGGCAATGACGCAAACTCGGGGATGCAGCGACAAAAGAACAATTACCTAACAAAAGTAGGAAACTATATTGTGAGTTTATTAGTGAGTTGAACAATCATCAAATAGTTTATCCCACCATACATATTATATATAGGTTGCTCAAAAAACATATTATATATAGTTAAGAATCAAATATATTTAAAATAGACAAAAGACGAATCACGTCCTCCCCTTGTTGAAATCGATCTTTCAAGATAACCCACGCATTGATGGTGTTCGATGATGTCTTATAAGCTCGTTATGCATTGCGTATTTAATGGATCATATGTGATATACTATTTTAATTCTATCAAAACGGGATGAATCACCAAAGATAAATAGAATAAAAATACAAGCAAGGTGGTTTAGTGGTAGTTACGGAAGGATTTAGGAGATCTGTTTGCTAATTAATTTCGATTACCACTGTAAACTATATAAGTCATATTCTTTGTGCCATTTAAACTTATAAACATTGGTTCAAATACATTACATGCGGGTTGTTAAAATAAAATAAAAATACATTACATCTGGTGGATTTGCGGAGAATTCCTGCCAAAGAGCGTGTTCATCTTAACTCGTTCCATCATAGAGTAATGCATCATATTCTTTGTGCCATTTAAACTTATAAACATTGATTCAAATACATTACATGCGGGTTGTTAAAATAAAAAAAATACATTACATCTGGTGGATTTGCGGAGAATTCCTGCCAAAGAGCGTGTTCATCTTAACTCGTTCCATCATAGAGTAATGGTGATAGCATTTAATATTGGTTTCAGGAACAACTTAATATAACATCAAATGAAACCCAATACGATGAAATTTGTCCAAAAGGCTGTATATCTTTATTTCTTTATTTTAACTAGAATGATATTTCTCAAAAAATCACATAAAATTGTGCATTGCAAAAATACTATAAATATTGACAGTGGCGGAGCTAGCTTACTCCTCCACTAGGGTCAATTTCATAATAAGCATTATTACATGGGTCATTAGACTAAATATATAGCATTTTCTCAATTCTGTTTCTCCAGTATACAAGCAAAATTTTTATTTCTACAAAAACCATGTGGGTCATGTGACCCCCCTGACCAAGGGGTGGCTCCGCCACTGAATATTGACCCACCATTTCGAATATAAATGGTTTTTTTTGATAAAGTATATAAATGGTTTTGGTTTTGTTTTATCGGTTTTGATTGTATTTGTTTCTTTTTAGTTTTGTAGTGTTATGTATTAATCCGTTAAGTGTTTTATTTCTTTATAGTTTATTCTAGAAAAAACACCCCTAGTTTATTCACCGGAAAGATCTATTCTTTACTTTTTGTTTCTTTTTCTCTTTCAAATTATTAAAAAAACAGGTTCTGGTCGAGAGAGAGAGAAAAAAGGGCGAGTCGCGTGAGAGAGAGAGCTCCGGCGTCCGGCCGCGCGCGAGAGCGCGTGTCGGCGCCGGTGGCTCTCTTTCTCTTTGTTTCGTTGTTCGCGTAAGAAGAAGTGTCTCGTGGTGCCGTCAATCGCCGATATATCGACGGATCTGAAGTAGGCACTACAAGAAAACAGCATTTTGGCGAGGAAAGTTAACGAGGAAATATAATCCTCGTAAATGTACGAGGAACTTACGAGGAATTTACAACGAAAGAAATAAACCTCGTTATTTTCTCGTAAACTAACGAAGATAACATTTCGTCGTAAAGCCCACGTAACTTTACGTGGTCTTTACGAGGAAATACATTTTCCTCGTAAAAACCACGTAAAGCTTGCATTATCTTTACGAGGAAAACTGGAAATATAATTTCCTCGTTAAATCAACGTAAATTTACGTCACCTTTACGAGGAAATGATATACGTGAACTTAACGAAGAATTTTAAAGCACGTTTTTTTTTGCTACCTACCTTTTCCTCGCAAATTCATCGCAAAACTTCAACTACCAGATTCGAAAATTTTCTATAAATATGGAAGTTTCAACATCATTTTAAACACACCAACAAGAAAAAAAAAGAAAAACGTGAAAGGAAAAAAATGTCAGGCTCTGGGAATGTCTACGAGTTGCGGAGGTGGATGTATATGCATAGAGATGCTAACGGGAGAGTGACGAAAGAATACATTGCGGGACTGGAGACATTTATGCATCAAGCAGATTCCACACCGCTCGCCCTAGAAAGCGGTAAGATGTTCTGTCCATGTCGGAAATGCAACAATTCGAAATTGGCAAATCGTGAAAATGTTTGGAAGCATTTAATAAATAGAGGTTTCACGCCAAATTACTATATCTGGTTTCAACATGGAGAAGGTTATAATAATTATGATCAGAATGAAGCTAGTAGTAGTAATAGCAATTTTCAGGAAGAACCGGTTGCTCTTCATTTGCATAATGAACCTAGTTACCATCAGGAGGAGCAGATGGTAGATTTTGATAGGGTTCATGATATGGTAACTGATGCATTTGTAGCTCATGATGAAGATGAAGAACCTAACATAGATGCAAAAAAGTTTTATGAAATGTTAAATGCGGCGAATCAACCACTTTACAGTGGTTGTAGAGAAGGTCTCTCTAAATTGTCGTTGGCTGCTAGAATGATGAATATTAAAACTGATCACAATCTACCTGAAAGTTGCATGAATGAATGGGCAGACTTGTTCAAAGAGTATTTGCCGGAAGACAATGTGTCTGCTGATTCTTATTATGAGATTCAGAAACTGGTGTATAGTCTTGGGTTGCCTTCGGAGATGATAGATGTTTGCATCGACAACTGCATGATCTACTGGGGAAATGATGAGAAGTTAGAAGAATGTCGATTCTGCAAGAAGCCACGATTCAAGCCGCAAGGACGGGGACGTAATAGGGTACCGTACCAAAGGATGTGGTACCTACCAATTACAGACAGATTGAAAAGATTGTACCAATCAGAGCAGACTGCTGGAAAGATGAGATGGCATGCCGAGCATACTCAGACGGATGGTGAGATGACACATCCATCAGATGCAAGAGCCTGGAAACATTTTAACAAAGTATATCCGGAATTCGCTAGCAATATCCGGAATGTGTATCTCGGATTATGCACAGATGGATTTAGTCCATTCGGAATGTCAGGGAGACAATATTCATTGTGGCCAGTCTTTCTTACGCCATACAACCTGCCACCGGAGATGTGCATGCAACGGGAGTTGCTATTCTTGACCATATTAATACCTGGTCCGAAACATCCTAAAAGGTCGCTGGATGTTTTCCTGCAACCACTGATAAAAGAGTTGAAGGATTTGTGGTCAACAGGGGAGAGGACGTATGACTGCTCAACGAAGACGAATTTCACGATGCGAGCGATGCTTTTGTGGACCATAAGTGACTTTCCTGCCTATGGGATGTTGTCGGGATGGACTACACATGGGAGATTAGCTTGTCCATATTGTAATGGAGCGACAGATGCGTTTCAACTGAAGAATGGGAGGAAGACAAGTTGGTTCGATTGTCATCGTAGATTTCTTCCCATTGGCCATCCGTACCGAAGAAATAAGACATTGTTTAGGCACAAAAGGGTTGTGAGAGACACTCCTCCTCCATATTTAACTGGAGAAGAAACTGAAAAGCAACTCGATTACTATGGAGTTTTGGAAACAGTTCCTCGTGGTGGTAATTGGCATGTTCCCCCTAATATGCCTGATTCTTACGGTGTTCATCACAACTGGCACAAGAAGAGTATATTTTGGGAGTTGCCATATTGGAAGGATCTTCTTCTGCGCCACAACCTCGATGTGATGCATATAGAGAAGAATTTCTTTGAGAACATCATGAATACAATATTGAATGTCCCGGGGAAGACAAAAGACAACATAAAATCAAGGTTAGACTTGCCGGATATTTGCTCAAGAAGCGAGTTACATATAAACAGCAATGGGCAAGTTCCTGTTCCGATATTCAGATTGTCTTCAGAAAAAAAGTCGGTGTTGTTCAACTGGGTAGCATCAGAAGTGAAATTCCCCGATGGGTATGTTTCAAATCTGTCTAGATGCGTTGAAAAGGGTCAAAAATTCTCTGGGATGAAGAGTCATGACTGTCATGTCTTTATGCAACGACTACTTCCCTTTGCTTTTGCGGAGCTACTTCCTACAAACGTACATGAAGCACTTGCAGGTACTATATTTATTATTGCAGTTATTTTATATATAATGATTTAGTTTGAAATATATATGACTAATATGTGTATAATTGTTTTTGGAATATACAAGGCATTGGAGCATTTTTCAGGGATCTGAGCACCCGCACCCTTAAAGTAGAAGTCGTGGAACAGCTTCAAGAGAACATTCCCATCTTATTGTGCAACTTGGAGAAGATATTTCCTCCTGGGTTTTTTGACGTAATGGAGCATCTAGCTGTCCACCTTCCATATGAGGCATTGCTTCGTGGACCTGTACATTACGGATGGATGTATCAGTATGAGCGAGCCATGAAATATTTGAAGGGAAAAGCAAAGAACCTTGCAAAGGTTGAAGGTTCTATAATTGCTGGAAGTTTGACGGAAGAAACTTCTCACTTCACATCGTACTACTTTGCGTCAAAAGTACGTACTCGGAAAAGAGCTCCAAGGAGATATGATGATGGTGGTGTCGCGCCAACATACGCAGTTGCTGGTGTTCCAGACATCTTTAGCCAGATTGGGCGACTGGGTGGAAAATCAAAAGAGGTTTGGTGGTCGAGTGAAGAAGACGCTCATAGTGCACACACCTATATTCTACTTAATTGTGAGGATCCATTGATTCGTTATTTTGAAAGGTAACATAAATGGACACGTATATATAAATTAACACATATATATAATTGCCAAATATTAATTAATATAAAAAGTGATTTTACAGCCTATTTGTTTCACAAGTCGAAGAAACATTCCCTGGTATATCCACAACTGACGTAGACAAAAGGAAAGATCAACACTTTATAAAATGGTTGAAGAGTCATGTATTAACTCAAACTCTTTATTCATAAATGATTTGTATTTTAACGTTCACTTTGTTTTTGCAGGTTGATTTTGACGACGATGCAGATTATCCTAAGTGGTTACATGAAGTAATTCAATCTCCACATGTAAAGGTCACCACTTCACAGATGTATTTCACACGAGGCTATACTTTTCACACATATGAGTATGGTAGACAGCGGGCAACCAGTAACTATGGAATATGTGTGAAAGGGGAAACCGATTTCTACGGTATCTTGACAGAGATTATCGAAGTGGAATTTCCAGGGATATTGAAGCTGAAATGCGTCCTCTTCAAATGTGAGTGGTTCGACCCCGTCGTCAACAGAGGTGTTCGGTTTAACAAATTCGGTGTAGTTGATGTCAATGGTGGAAGAAGGTACAACAAATTCTTTATTTGGCATACATGAGTAGAATAAGCTTATTTCTATGTTTTCTTTATTTTCAGGTACAACAAATTCGAGCCTTTCATCTTAGCTTCACAAGCAGATCAAGTTAGCTACCTTCCATACCCTCGGATGAGAGAATCGGGAATAAATTGGTTATCCGTGATCAAAGTTACACCTCGAGGACGAATCATAAGTGGAGAAGAACCACCATTGCAAGAAGAACAGATAAATGAAGTCGAGGAACCTGAACAACAAATTGATGACATTCTTCTCATTGATCCGCATAATCATGAGTATGAAGATCTTACCGACGATGGCACAGATGAAGCTGTTGAAGACGAGTTTAATGAAAATGATGATGTTTCTAGTGATGACGAAAATGTATCTGATTGATGTATTTGTGTTTTAATATGATTGATTTTCAGACTTAATGCATGTGATTCGATTATAAAAAAAAATATTGAGTTTGAGGTTTTGAATGAAAAATAAATGATTGAGGTTTGGGATTGGAATATGAAGAGTAGAAGATAGGAAAGATGGTGTTTGTGGTTTGGGGTTTTTGATTTTAGAGGTTTAGAAAGAAAACCTCGTTAATTCCTCGTAATTTACGAGGAAATAACGAGGAAAGTAGAAAAAAAGAAATACACGGGCCTCGTTAATTCCACGTAAGCACAAATCGTCGTAACGACCTCGTAAGCTTACGTGGAATTAACGAGGCTTTCTTTTTTTTTTATTTCCTCGTTATTTCCTCGTAGGTTTACGAGGTTTTAACGAGATATGTTGTCTAAACCCCTAAACCCTAAACCCCAAACCCCATCTTTCTTATCTCTTTTGTCTAAATCCCAAACTCCAAACCCCATTAATAATTTTATAATTTTCAAAAGATTATATTTTAAATCTTCAAAAGATTATATTTTCAAATCTTCAAATGATTATATTTTCAAATCTTCAGAAGATTATATTTTTAAATCTTCAAAATATTATATTTTCAAATCTTCAAATGATTATATTTTCAAATCTTCAAATGATTATATTTAAATAAATAATTTGATTTTGTATAAGTTTAAATTAGGAAGAAGAGATTGATATTAGAATTTAAAGAATTGTGATTATAAATTTTGAGGTTTGAAATGTTAAGAATATTGAGTTTGAGGTTTTGAATGAAAAATAAAGGATTGAGGTTTGGGATTGGAATATGAAGAGTAGAAGATAGGAAAGATGGTGTTTGTGGTTTGGGGTTTTTGATTTTAGAGGTTTAGAAAGAAAACCTCGGTAATTCCTCGTAATTTACGAGGAAATAACGAGGAAAGTAGAAAAAAAGAAATACACGGGCCTCGTTAATTCCACGTAAGCACAAATCGTCGTAACGCCCTCGTAAGCTTACGTGGAATTAACGAGGCTTTCTTTTTTTTTTTTTTGCCTCGTTATTTCCTCGTAGGTTTACGAGGTTTTAACGAGATATGTTGTCTAAACCCCTAAACCCTAAACCCCAAACCCCATCTTTCTTATCTATTTTGTCTAAATCCAAAACTCCAAACCCCATTAATAATTTTATAATTTTCAAAAGATTATATTTTTAAATCTTCAAAAGATTATATTTTCAAATCTTCAAATGATTATATTTTCAAATCTTCAGAAGATTATATTTAAATCTTCAAAATATTATATTTTCAAATCTTCAAATGATTATATTTTCAAATCTTCAAATGATTATATTTAAATAAATAATTTGATTTTGTATAAGTTTAAATTAGGAAGAAGAGATTGATATTAGAATTTAAAGAATTGTGATTATAAATTTTGAGGTTTGAAATGTTAAGAATATTGAGTTTGAGGTTTTGAATGAAAAATAAAGGATTGAGGTTTGGGATTGGAATATGAAGAGTAGAAGATAGGAAAGATGGTGTTTGTGGTTTGGGGTTTTTGATTTTAGAGGTTTAGAAAGAAAACCTCGGTAATTCCTCGTAATTTACGAGGAAATAACGAGGAAAGTAGAAAAAAAGAAATACACGGGCCTCGTTAATTCCACGTAAGCACAAATCGTCGTAACGCCCTCGTAAGCTTACGTGGAATTAACGAGGCTTTCTTTTTTTTTTTTTTGCCTCGTTATTTCCTCGTAGGTTTACGAGGTTTTAACGAGATATGTTGTCTAAACCCCTAAACCCTAAACCCCAAACCCCATCTTTCTTATCTATTTTGTCTAAATCCAAAACTCCAAACCCCATTAATAATTTTATAATTTTCAAAAGATTATATTTTTAAATCTTCAAAAGATTATATTTTTAAATCTTCAAAAGATTATATTTTCAAATCTTCAAATGATTATATTTTCAAATCTTCAAATGATTATATTTAAATAAATAATTTGATTTTGTATAAGTTTAAATTAGGAAGAAGAGATTGATATTAGAAGTTAAAGAATTGTGGTTATAAATTTTGAGTTTTGATATGTTATGAATATATGAAGTAGAATATAAGAAAGATGGGGTTTAAGGTTTGGGGTTTAGAGTTTAGAGGTTTAGAAAATAACCTCGTTAATAACTCGTAACTTACGAAGCATTTACGAGGAACAGAAAGACGGGCCTCGAAATTTCATCGTTTTATTTGGGAGGGGCCTCGCAATTTCCTCGTAATGTTACGAGGGTTTTACGAGTAACAAAAAGACGGGCCTCGCTAATTTATCGTTTAGTTTGGGACGGGCCTCGCAATTTCCTCGTAATCTTACGAGGTTTTTACGAGAAAGAGGAACACGGGCCTCTTTAATTCCTCGTAAACTTACGAGGAAATTGCGAGACCTCCGTAACTTATATATACAACCTCACAAACCTCACACTGTCCATTCCTCCCAACTTCCTCTCCACTTCCTCCCCATTTCGTCTCTAACTCCTTTCCCATTCCTCTCTCCTCCGAAAATGGTAATTTCCTCGCCCCCTTTATTAGTTTAGACAATTTAGATAGGTGGTTAATTTAGGTGGTTAGTTTAGAGAATTTAGATAGGTTTACGGATTTTATGTTTGTTAGATAGATTTTTAAATTATTGATGATAGCTTTTTAATTATTGATGATCATAATCTCAAAAAAATATATTTTTGCAGGTTCGCCAGCGCATGCTTACTGCTCACTACAGGGAGATATTCGGTGAGCCTGGTAGTCAGTTAGACCCGCCAGGTTCTTCTTCAGGTGCCGGCGGTTCAGGTTCTTCGGATCAGGAGTCTGTTCCCGAGACTCAGCATTTCTTCCCTCCGATTCCTCCTCCGATGGCTCAGCCTCAGCCGATGGCTCAGCCGATGGCTCAGCCGATGGCTCAGCCGATGGCTCAGCCGATGGCTCCTCCGGTGCCTCCTCCGATGGCTCCTCCTGAGATCCCCGCCGCTGTTCATCCCGATCTCATGGTGCCACCTACTGTTCCCTTCTCGCAGTACACTGTCGAGGATATTCTTGGTATGCCAGGCAGAGCTGGTTTACCAATCATAGACCCCGACAGACCCGACGGGACTTTATGGTAAGTGTATTTTTTAAATAATTATTTTAATTTATAACTTCATTAAATAATTTAAATTTTCATTTTTTTCCAGGTTTGGGGTTGACAATTCCCTTGCGACAGATGTAACCGAGACGATTAAAGGTTACTTCTCCATGGCGCATCCAAACTGGAAATTGACGCCGATCTACATCCGAAAGACGTGGTTCAAGATTTACGCTGTAAGTAATTCTATTAATTAACTATTTTTTTTATTAACTAATTATTAATTTTTTTTTGCAGCAAAAGTATCATTGGTCCATCGGGGTCAGTGAGAGAGTGAGGAAGGCGTTTTACGAAAAGGCGCAAGTTCGCTTGTCGGACACGGTTTGCAACTGGAAGGGTGCCTGGATCGTCAAGGGGTACACCCGTGGCAAACCCGCTGAGCTTACCACGGATGTTTGGGACGGCCTCATCCGTTACTGGAAGGATCCTAACTCCATTAGGATCGCAAACATTTGTGCTGCCGCCCGTAACACGGTAGACGAGCACGGTAACGGCCCGATGCTACACTCTACGGGCCAAAAACCACATGCCGGTGTCCGTTTGAAAATGGTACGTAATTAAATATTTAATTATTATTTTTAATATAATTAAATATATTTCTAACAATTTTCTTAAATGTTTTTAGGCCAAAGAGTTGGGACGTCTCCCGACTCTTCCGGAACTTTACGAGCGGACCCACAAAAACAAGGCGGGCCAGTTTTTAGATGGCAAGTCCGAGCAAATCTACAACAACGTAATTGCTCGGGTTGAAGAGCGCCAGACTCAGCTGACCCAGCAGTCCGGCGACGGATTACCAGTTACCTTATCCACAACTGAAGTGGATAAGATTTACGAGGAGGTAAATTTTTTAACATTATATCTTTTTAATTATTAATTGATTAAATTTCCCTTTTAAATTTAACTAACAAATATAATTTTTTTGTTTTTAAGGTTGTCCCTAAGAAAAAGGGACGTACGTTGGGGATCGGTTCCGTCAATGATGTCCCGAGAGCGACATCATCTTATGCTCAGAGACAGACCGAAGAAGTCACTCAGTTGCGTTCCGAGCTGGGCGCGACCAAAAGCCGTGTGAGTGGACTCGAAGCCTTCATCGACGTTATAGCGTCCACAAATCCGGAATGGGAAGCTTTGTTGAGGAACATGAAACAACAAAATCCCATTCCAGGCGAGTCATCGGGCACACATAACGAGGAGGATGTTACGAGGAGGAGCGAGGAATTCTACGAGGCGATGAACGAGCCTTAGTTTTTTTAGTTTTTTTTCGGTTTATGTATTATAAAATCCAAAACTTAATTATATATAAAATATTTTGTTGCTTGTGAATTTTATTTAAAATTTATTTATAAATCCAATATTTAAATATTTTTATTTTGTTAAATTAATAATTATTATATTTATCAAATAATATTTTATTAATTCGAAAAATGGAAGTCTACGAGTTATTTACGACGAAAATGTTTCCGAGAAATTTACGAAGAAATGCTTTCGAGGTTTTTACGAGGAAAGTCTTTCGAGGTCTTTACGAGGAATGGCTTTCGAGGTTTTTACGAGGAAAACCTTTCAACGATTCTACATCGATTTTACGAGGAAATCCTTTCAAGGATATTACATCGAATTTACGAGGATATGATTTCAAGGATCTTACGTGTAAGTAACGACGCGTGGTTCACGTGGTTTGTACGAGGAAACTAGGCGAGTGATTTACAAGGAAAGGGGGCGAGGAACTTACGACGAAATATTAACTTCGTCTTTACGAGGAAATCGAAACCTCGCTATTCTACGAGGAAATGGCGACGAATCCTTTTTTACGACGGACGAAAAACGACGAAAGGCTTTTCCTCGTTAATTCCTCGTAAACCTCCTTTTACGAGGAATTAACGAGGAAAATGGCCCTCGTTAATTATTTGTTTTCTTGTAGTGAGGGTTTTGACCCGGGAAGCTCTTCGGCTTGGATCGAGACTTTCAACGGTGACATCTCGCCTCCTCTTGGATACGTGGTGAGGAGTATTGATGACGGCTCGCGGTGAGAATAAAGTTGCGGGAGGTGGAGGCTTAGAAAGCTCTACCTTCGCCGTTCAAGTTTCCGAGGGGCGGAGGCTTCTCTAGTTCTGCGCCATCGTCAAGTTGCTGGGAGGCAGAGGGTTCTTCGCCTTGCGTCGCCGGTCTCTGTGGTCCTAGACTTTTAGGTTTTTTCATCTTTCTCGGTTTTTTTCTTGCGGCTTTTGGTTTGAGTGTTCGAAGGAGACCCCGTCGGGGACGGTGGAAGCTTTCCAGTGGTTTGTGATCTTGGAGTTTGAATCTCTCTCGGGGATGGTGGTTAAGGAGGATCTCGGATGAGACCTAGTCTATTCGATTGTCTCTTTACGAAATTGAGACCCGTAGAGTGGTTAGTTGGTCAAGGGTGAAAGTTAGGCGGAGCAACGGAGCTCCGATGTGGTCCGGTGATCCGTGTGTCGGATCTCCGGTTTGGTGGTACAACGGTGGTGCCGAGTTGATCTTGCGACACGTCCCCTTCGATGTCGAGGATGGTGACACGTGTCCTAATGCTTCAAAGACTCGATTTGCAAGACGGCGTCGGTGCTTTCTGTGTGTTTAGCTTGAGAAGCTAGGGTTTACTCATTTTGGGCTTTAGGCCCAATTGAGATTTGAGTTTGTGATCCGGTCTGTTTATGGGCTTTGTAATTTGTACTGGGCTGCGGCCCTTTTTTATATAAAATTTCTTTGATGGAAAAAAAAAAAACATCCCTACTTTGTAATCAGTTTTGTTTTCATAGATATTTACTTATTCTACTGACTTTATTGCCTTTTCAAAAGTTTTTTTTTTGTTAGAGATTTTTTTTTTCAAAACTTTTCACTTCTTGTATATATATATATATTTTTTTGAATCAAATCACTTCTTCTATAATTATCTTACAGATTCCAGTGATAAAAGTTGAGGTGATTAAAAAACAGACAAGTCCTTTTCTAACTTATACATTCATGAAATGGACAATTGATGTGTCTTCAAATATATATGAGTAGATAAGAAGGAATCGAATCAATGACAGTTATTGTGAGTGATCCTGCGGGAACTGGAGACTCATGGAGAGGACTTCACGTTCGTTGCACACGTGTATGCCCAATATCACACGCCATATAAACCGGGATTCCAGAATGGCTAAGAATGTGTCCATAAATGACAGCGTGGATTGTGACAAAAAAAAAATGACAGCGTGGTTTCCGGTTCGTGACAAACCGAAATCGTAATATACGTTTCTAACTGTCATGATCTTGATATTAATTCCATGCACGCGTGGATCAGTTTGACGTTAATTCTAGTAAGGACACTCGCTCGCTCGCTTCACTTATTTCTTTGAAAACTCGACTTCACATCATCACCCAAAACAACTACACAAAATTATTATAAAACTGATTAGAATTCGAATAATCGAATCAAATCAAATTGTAAAAAAAGAACAAAGAACAGGCTAGTTAGTTTTTAATTGAAATACTTTATTATTAAAAAAAAAAATTATAAAGAGCGAAAGACCATATATTCGCTTTTTAAGTATGCTCTTAGTAATTCCATAGACCTCTATAATTAAGTTTTAATTATCCACGACGAATATGTGGATCTACATAGAGAAGCATACTTAAGTAATTGTATAAAACTGCAAACTGAGTTTATATTTTACATGATTTATTTCTTCAGTGGTTCTAATACCACTTTAGCTAAATAAAAAAGTTGGTTACTAAAGAGAATTATTCTGTTATAGATTCCACCATCGAAGCTAAAAGCAAATTAGATATATTATTGGTAAATAGATGGCTGCTTAAGTGAAAAACGCATGGGTGTTTTCGGATATCAATATAATATGTCGTCGATGAATAGTATTGAAATCATATCAATCATTATTAACTGTGAAAGCTAATTTAATTAGCACCAACTCGTGGAATGTGAGTATTAATTAAGAGGTACTCAGGTATGTACAAACAGCCTCACCACACAACCATAGACATCTTTTGATGGACAACCTTTTGCATAAAACTAAACACGTTTCGTAGATAGGAATCTTAATTTCTGCCATTTTAGTTTATTTCCTTGTATGCTACTCTTCTATCTTTAATGTTTCAATCTAATAGACTAATACTAGGATAAGATCCGCGCCTTGCGCGGGATGAAGTTGTTATTTTTATTATGTTTTGGAGAATGAAACAATAGTTCGGTTTCGGTTATATTCGGTTTTTACTGTATTTCGGTTAGTAAAATATAACTACTATTCTAAATCCATATTTACTTCGGTTCGATTTGGCTTATATACCGTCAGTTTTTAGTTTATTCGATTTTATACCAAAAAATAATTATTTAGTTTGAGATCATATATTATATTATACGAATTTTAGAGTCATATTGTCAAAAAGTCATTTATTAAAAATATTATATATTTAAATAAAATAATAAAAAATAAAAATGCTTCTATCATCTAATAAAATAATCAAATCTAGAATTAATATCAAAGCTCTAAATTTTGAAAATAAAAATAAAAGACAAAACTGAAGCATGAAATAAAAGCTTTTATATTCTTCCATATTTAGTGTTCATCAAATTAATATGTTTTCGATTGAACACAGTTTTGTTTGTTTAAAGATAAAAAAAGTTGTAAAGAATTTCAACTAATTGTTGATCAAATTTATAATCTTTATTTCAATTTAGTTATTGTTAAAATAAAGCAAAAATATCGAAGAAGAAAGACTAAGAAAATAAGAAGCACCAGTTGCAGTAAATTGTTACTTAATTATAATCCAAGTGATTCAAGTGATTTACAAATTATAATTATGGTTCAACTCATATAACAAATAGATATTCATGCATCGTTATAAATATATACATATTTACATGTTTCAGTTTAATCGGTTATAAATCAAACCATATCCAAATCCTACGGTTTTTATAAAATTACATCCATTTGGTTACGACTGTATATACCAAAACAAAACCATATTATCTATTTCTGTTCGGTTCGATACTCTTCGGTTTAGCATATTGAACAGCCCTAATTTGAATATTAGTTGGTTTTGGATTGTTTTTTTATCATATATTAATATCCTATCGTAGAATTGGATTTTAAATTCATATTTTTTGGAACCTTACATGTGAATTTTATATTAAAAATAAAACATAAAATACATAGTTTGAACACATTTATGTAGAGTGTGAAAAAATTTATTAGAGTGTGAATGTTCATTCTTAAATAATTGTGAGACTGCCACATTCCATTATAGTGTGAATAAATTTCTTAAAATGTTTCTCCTTTAATATATATACACAATGAAACATCTATAAATTAATAATTTTGGGACTACACCAAAATTATAAATTTTTATTAATTTATAGAGATTGTTAATTTATCGATATACTAATTGAACCAAAAACTCAATTTGGGATTATAAAATTATATTAATTTATATAGATTTTTAGTGTATATTAATTTATTGATTATTAATTTAAAGATGTTATACTGTATATAGGAGATATGTTGGGCTGAACATTTGTAATTGTAATTGTGTACTGAAATCTATTTTGAATTTATGATGAGTCTGATCAATTTGGGCTTAAATTTTTTATCACCATGTTTATATCTATAAAAACTGTAATATGGTCAATAAGTCATTTTATTACAAAAACATGTTTTACAATTTTTTAATATTTAACTTTCACATCATTGAGAACTATTTTAATGATTTTAGAACCATCATCTTATTATTTCCAAAATTGAATTAATTTGACTTTAGTCTTCCACATAGTTTTGAAAGCTTTCAACTGAACGAATAAAATTGATGCATCCAATATATATATATATATATATATATATATATATATATATATATATATATATATTATTTAATTTGAATATTTATAAAATAAAAATTCATGTTAATACAATTTTATAATTATTTGTATCTTATTATAACAAAACAAATTAAGCTATTGATCACAAAATTTTCAAAGTGATATATTCAAATTTCTAATAATTTATAAACATTTTGAAAAATTCAAAAAATAACATATAAGAAAAAATCTAAATGTTTTTATTATATAGTTAATGTGATTTTTAATATCTTTTAATAATATAAAATAAAAAAAACTAAGATACAAAAATTGCTATCAAATATTCACTATCCATAATAATTAATTTTCATATATATGTTAATTATATTAGGTAATTTCATAGCTTTTATTTAAGGAAAGTGCGAGATTGATTTTGTACATTATTTATCAATTCGATAGTTAGTTTAATAAAAAGTGTAATGTAAGTTAAGATGGACCAATTTACTTTTCTAAGAATAATATATTTTATATATTATATTTTATATAGTTATTTATTAAATGAAACTTCACGATCATACGGTTCTATGATCATTTATATCGTTTTATAACAAAATATTTAAATCATCGATAACAAAATTTTCAATGTGAAAAATTTAATAAGTTTATAATTTATAAATGTTCTTGAAAACTCATTGAAAGTTTTGAAATTAAAATATTTATGTAATCTTATATGCTATATAGTTTAACCTATATATTTATTTGTTTTATTATTAAATGATACTTTTTACTCATATGGTTTTAAAATCATGTGTATTTTTTTATAATAAAAGTGTTAAACCATTGATTATTAATTTTTAACATAATAGTTTAATAGTTTTTATTGTCATTTTTTAAAATTCGAAATATAACATATACGAAAAATCTAAATTTTAATTTTATAGCTAATTCGATTGTTTAATTTATTTTAATAATTTAAAATTAAACAAAAAATGATGGAGGAGATATAAATTGTTATCAAATATATATTATTAGATATATTAATTGTCATATATATATATTAGTCATTTATGGTAATTTCGTAGGTTTTATTTAAGGAAAGAAAAGAAAATAGTAATTATATCTAACGGAACAATCATAAATGCTTCTATCGTAAATATCATATCATATCAGATAGTTTGACCAAAGAATGTGTCTAGCGACATATAAAAATCGAATGTGGGTTTAAAATCATGTGTATCTTTTTATAATAAAAGTGTTAAACCATTGATCATTAATTTTTAACAGAATAATTTTAATAGTTTTACTCATTTATTGTCATTTTTTAAAATTCAAAATATAACATATACGAAAAAATCTAAATTTTAATTTTATAGCTAATTCTATTATTTAATTTATTTTAATAATTTAAAATGAAACAAAAAATGATGGAGGAGATATAAATTGTTATCAAATCTTTATTATTAGAAACATTAATTGTCATATATATATATATATTAGTCATTATGGTAATTCCGTAGGTTTTATTTAATGAAATAAAATAAAATAGTAATTATATCTAGCGGTACAATCATAAATGCTTCTATTATAAATATCATATCATATCATCATATCATATAGTTTGACCAACGAATGTATCTAGCAACATATAAAAATCGAATGTGAACCTACTTATTTTTCAATTGAATGTAATTGACTATCTAATTGAGTGACACCTAAGCATTGGAGTCTTTTTTAATTATTACAAAATTGAGGTTACAATTTTTCAAATGTTTCTCAATTAATATACAGGAGATTTCCGATGAAAAAGAAAGAAAGATAGGAATCTTATGACAAGATTTTCCAGTTAACTTTCATATTTTTTTGATAAATTGCATTTCATAGAGATCATTTTACTTAAACATAGTCATTGAAAAAGAATTACTTCCGGTGAAAAGAAAGAAAAATAGGAATCTTATGACAAGATTTTCCAGTTAATTTCATATTTTTTTGATAAATTGCATTTCACAGAGATCATTTTACTTAAACATAGTCATGGAAATTTTTTTTTTTCAAATATCCTATAATTCCTGTTACATGCGTAATTGTGTATGTAAATACTTTCGGATAGACCTTTTAGTCTCTTTCTATTAATTTTTTTTTTTACTTAGAGCAAGTCCACTAAATTTAAGGTTTTTTGTCAAATTAATCCTTAGTTAAGGATCAGATCTGTTACTGTGCACGGATTCCACTATCACGTGAAATCCTGCGATTAGCTCTTTTCTTTTTTTTTTTAACCAAAAAAAATAAAATAAAATAATTTAAAAAACTTACCTCGATTATCTATCCGAGAGGAACAGGATTGGACTTGCTCTTATCTTTCCTATGATTATTTTATTATGTATTCATTCACTATTTCACTAAAATCATAACTGGTTAAATCATCTGTAGATAATCCGTATATACTAAATATATAAAACTTTATCCAAAAATTTGCTATATTTCATGTTTTACATTTAATTATTTCTCCTATATAAATAATTTAGTCTTCGTTTTTTAACTTTTAAAGACACCAAATAGTTGACCAAGAGTACACCACTAAACACTATTTTTCACTATTATATGTTGTGTGTTGATTTTAAAATATGGTTTGTTCTCACCGCCCATGGTGCTGAGCGGTTTCAACGATGCTACGACATCCTTTTCATACAAGTTTTATAACTATTATCTGGGGTGAATAAAATTTGTTGCATTTTAGTTTATAACTTGAAGGCCAAACATGTTCATAAGTCTCTTTCTATAACCAGTAGTTGAAAGTTTTAAATGATATCGCAAACAAGAATTTTTTGGCTCTTAACTATAATTGAAAGCCAAAACATTTGATAAGTCTCTCTTGTTTTAAAAAAAAATAAATGTATAGCTCTCTTTATATAGCCAGTCGTTTTAAACTTTATAAATGAAATCGCAATCATACATGTTTTATACAGCTGCATTAACCATGTTACAGCAATTTAATGGAGTAACGTTCATAACCACAATCGTCCACTTTCATAAATTCCAAACTCTGGAATATCAAACATTAGGCGATAGACAAAACATGTGTCAAAACTCCCATAAATTGAACCTAACGTTGACAATAATATAGAGACTAGATTTTGATCCGTGCTTCGAAATCGCGGATATTATTTTTCACTTTTATAAAATATATTATTTGTTTGTAATTATTGAATTTATTTATTTTAATAAAATTTTCTTTATAATAAATTCGACACATAGAGTGTCTCTGATAAACTATGTATTTCTTTAGTTTTGTTTTATTCGCTCTTTAATCAACATATTTATTTGGCTTGTTGTTAAAATAAATGATTATAGACTTTGAATTCTGCACCTCCGCGGATGTATATTTTTAAAATATGATGATATTTGTTTTTCATGTAATTATTAGGGTTTGGCAAAATGAATCCGAGGAACAGAACTGATATCAATCCATAAATATAGTACCAAACCTGAACATAAACTGATTAAATATTCGAATTATTCAAAATTTTGTTAGTTAGAGAACCGAATTGGGTCCAACCCGAAGTATTTGTGTACCTGAATTTATCTAAAAATAGATTTATATATTTATATATTAATTATTTTTATATTTAACGTATATAAAACATCAAGAATGGTACTTTTAAATTAGTTTAAAATACTTGAAAATATAAATAGATAGTCAAAAACAAATATCTGAAATAGTTAAAGTATACTCAAATCACCAAAATACTTAAAATAATTATTGATTTCGTATCCAAAATTTTAAATCAAACCAATTGATATGTTAAGCTTAGGTATTCTGACATATGTTATTTAAATTTATAGGTAATATATTACTTTATTTATAGATTTTGAGAAATTTAAAATATATAGTGATTTAAAACTTTAAAATAATTTAAATAGGTTATCCAAACCCAAACCAAACCCGCAAAGATCTGAAACAAACTCAAACAAAAATTGAGAAACATCCTAATAGGACTGAAATCTTTGACCCCGAAAACCCGAAACGCAAACCGATCAGAACCAAACCCGTATGGATGTCTGAAAACCCATCCTTAGTCATTATTATATATCGTATAATTTCATCATATAATTAATCGTATTTTATATGTACCATCATATAAGTAATCATATAATTAATAGTATTTAATACGTATCATCATATAAATAATTACATATATTATATTTTAAAAACTTAATATGAAATATAAAAACCATAATTTGAGTTGGTATTTCAAATTGGGCTTTGTATTGTATTTTTCTTATATATATTGACAACATTCTTTTATAATGGACTTAATAACTTAAGCCCATTAATTTTCCTGTTTAATACTACTATCTTTGTTTCCAAACAAAATTATTTTTTTTTAAAAAGACTACAATCCATGTTTCCAAACACACCAAATTTTTTAAAAAACTCTTATCCAAGTATCCAAACGCACCGAATTTGTACTTCACCTTTAATAAGATAGACTAGATTTTGACCCGCGCTTCGAAAGCGCGGATATTATTTTTCACTTTTATAAATATATTATTTGTTTGTAATTATTGAGTTTATTTATTTTAATAAAATTTTATTTATAATAAATTCGACACATAGAGTATCTCTGATAAACTATGTATTTCTCTAGTTTTGTTTTATTCGCTCTTCAATCAACATATTTATTTGGCTTATTGTTAAAATAAATGATTATAGACTTTGATCTCCGCACCTCCACGGATGTATATTTTAAAAAATATGATGATATTTGTTTTTCATGTAATTATTAGGGTTTGGCAAAATGAATCCGAAGAACAGAACTGATACCAATCCATAAATATAATACCAAACCTGAACATAAATTGATTAAATATTCGAATTATTCAAAATTTTGTTAGTTAGAGAACCGAATCGGATCCGAACCGAAGTATTCGTGTACCTGAATTTATCTAAAAATAGATTTATATACTTATATATTAATTATTTTTATATTTAACGTATATAAAACATCAAGAATGATACTTTTAAATTGGTTTAAAATACTTGAAAATATATATAGATAGTTAAAAACAAATATCTGAAATAGTTAAAGTATACTCAAATCACAAAAAATACTTAAAATAATTATTGATTTCGTATCCAAATTTTTAAATCAAACCAATTGATATGTTAAGCTTAGGTATTCTGACATATATTATTTAAATTTATAGGTAATATATTACTTTATTTATATATTTTGAGAAATTTTAAATATATAGTGAATTAAAACTTTAAAAATAATTTAAATAGGTTATCCAAACCCAAACCAAACCCGCAAAAATCCGAATCAAACTCAAACAAAAATTTAGAAACATCCTAATAGGACTGAAACTTTGACCTCGAAAACCCGAAATGCAAACCGATCAGAACCAAACCCGTATGGATGTCTGAAAACCCATCCTTAGTCATTATTATATATCGTATAATTTCATCATATAATTAATCGTATTTTATATGTACCATCATATAAGTTATCATATAATTAATAGTATTTAATACGTATCATCATATAAATAATTACATATATTATATTTTAAAAACTTAATATGAAATATAAAAACCATAATTTGAGTTGGTATTTCAAATTGGGCTTTGTATTTGACTTAATAACTTAAGCCCATTACTTTTTCTATTTAATACTACTATCTTTGTTTCCAAACAATTTTTTTTTAAAAGACTACAATCAATGTTTCCAAACACAACAATTTTTTTTAATACTCTTATTCAAGTATCCAAACACACCGAAATTGTACTTCAGCTTTAATAAGATAGATGAGATCCGAAGGTTTGCAGCGCGCATTATCATGCTGTACAATTCAAAATTTTCTCATCAAAATTTTTATTTACATTTTTGTTCTTGTATTTCTAACTATATTGTTTTTTTTTTTAACAAAGAAAATGGTTAAACCCGGGCCACTAATGGAACCAAGCCTAACCCCCGGGTGGGAGGTGCAACCCACGGATAGATCCTCTCCCAAGTATTCAAATGAGTCCTAAACAATGGACTCATATCCGTGTGGCCACTTAAAGATGTTTGCAGCTGTGGAGATTCGAACTCGGGAGTATTGGGAATCTCACCCTCAACCCGAAATTCTAACTATATTGTTTACTTCGACCTTTGGAGATACGAAGTATAACTTTTATTGTAATAATTAAACTATATAATCCGAAACGACCTATTAACACTAACAAATCAACACAATGAGTAAAATCGGGTCGGGACTAAATAGACCACCCAACAATAATAATTTTTTCTTTTTCTTTATAATCTTGTCTTCAAATTAATCTGAACATAACATTTATCTTTGAAATCATGTGATAATTCACTTTATAGAAACCTAAACTATATGAATCGAAATCCCACTTATCAAGCACCTTTTTTTAACTCTCAAGTCTCAACGCACTTACCTGTCCACATTTTAATCTTCCTCATAATTACACTTTTTAAGAATAAAATATTAGTATTAGTAAGAATACACATTCAAAGAATCAACTCTAAAGTAAATGGTAATCCAGACCTAATTACTATCAATAAATAGTAGGATATCGAAAGAGTTTGACTAAATCAAATTTTGTCCAAGTACTCTCTAATCTTTTCTATACATCCCCTCAAGATCCGAAAACAAAAAATATATCTTTCTCTCAAGTAAGCAACTTCAAAATCTCGTTAACCCACCAACACAACCACCAAAGAAGAAAAAAAAAAAAGACGGATCTCTTTCTCTGAAAAAGTCTCGCCCTTTTGTTTCTACCTTTCAAAAACTAAACTTCTTCTCTCTCCTTAAACTTCCTCAAACTGTTCAGTTCTGTCTGGTAATAAAAACAAATCCTGAAGTCAATTTCTTCGTCAAGATTCGCTTTTTTTTAACATCTCTGTTCTCCTGATTCATGGACTTCACGAACTCCTGAGTCTCTACCCAGAAAACCCACTATGGACATCGAATCCAGAACCTATCAGAACACCGTCAAGGTGATGTCTCCACAAAACCGATTCTCAAGATCGATCCAAAGCTCTAACCTTTAATTTTTTTTTGATTTTGCAGAAGGAAACATGGAGAACAGTATTGACATTAGCATATCAGAGCCTAGGAGTCGTATACGGAGACTTGAGCATCTCTCCTCTCTACGTATTCAAAAGCACCTTCGCCGAAGACATCGAGCACTCCGAGTCCAACGAAGAGATCTTCGGCGTCTTGTCCTTCATCTTCTGGACCATCACCCTCGTCCCTCTCTTCAAATACGTCTTCATCGTCCTCAGGGCTGACGACAACGGCGAAGGTGGCACCTTCGCCCTCTACTCCCTCCTCTGCCGCCACGCCCGCGTCAACCCGCTCCCGAGCTGCCAGCTGGCCGACGAGAACCTCGCCGAGTACAAGACCGGGTCGTCTCCCCCGTCGGATGAGATGTGCCCTCCGTCGGGTTTCGCGGCGAGGTTGAAGTCCACGCTCGAGAAACAGAGAGTGCTGCAGAAGGTTTTGCTCGTCCTGGCTTTGGTCGGGACTTGTATGGTGATTGGCGATGGTGTCCTAACGCCTGCCATTTCCGGTTATTATTTTCTCTGTTTCCTTCTTGTTTGCTCTCCGACAAAGACATGATTTTTGTTTTGTTTCTACTGTTTATTTTGTGTCTGTTACAGTTTTTTCTGCAGTATCAGGTGTTGAGCTTTCAACTGCCAAGGAGCATCACAAGTGTGAGTTCCTTTTTTTTTATTTTATTTTCTTGATTAATTAGTTTCATAGACTCTTTTATAAATTTGTGTTTTGATTTATTTTCTTGATTAATTAGTTTCATAGACTCTTTTTATATTTGTGTGTTTTGTTTTATTTTCTTGATTAATTAGTTTCATAGACTCTTTTTAAATTTATGTGTTTTGTTTTGTTATGTTGCAGATATAGAAGTACCTGCTGCTTGTGTGATTCTGATAGCTTTGTTTGCGCTTCAGCACTACGGTACACACAGGGTGGGGTTCTTGTTCGCCCCGGTGATTCTCTTGTGGCTTATGTGCATCAGCTCCATCGGTGTTTACAATATTTTCCGTTGGAACCCTCATGTCTACCAAGCCCTCTCTCCTTATTACATGTACAAGTTCCTCAAGAAAACTCAGAGCAGAGGCTGGATGTCTCTCGGTGGGATCTTGCTTTGCATCACAGGCTCGGAAGCAATGTTTGCTGATCTCGGTCACTTCTCTCAGCTCTCAATCAAGGTATGTTCAAGAAACCGCTAGACCGTAACTAGACGCTTTATAGAGGATTATAAGTTTAGTATTGAAGGATGTTATTACTCTTGTGTGCAGATTGCTTTTACATCACTTGTGTACCCGTCTTTGATACTGGCATACATGGGACAAGCAGCTTATCTCTCTCAGCATCATGTCATCGACACCAATTACAACATTGGGTTCTATGTATCTGTACCAGAGAAGCTGAGATGGCCTGTTCTTGTGATCGCTATACTCGCTGCTGTTGTTGGAAGCCAAGCCATCATCACCGGAACGTTCTCCATCATCAAACAGTGCTCTGCTTTGGGATGCTTCCCTAAAGTGAAGATCGTTCATACGTCGTCGAAAATCCACGGTCAGATATACATCCCTGAGATCAACTGGCTCTTGATGGTCCTCTGTTTAGCCGTCACCATCGGGTTCAGAGATACCAAGCGGTTGGGTAATGCTTCAGGTAATGTGTATATGATATGACTTCTACACCTGCTTCAGGTAGTTTTGAGACCGTTGCTAAGTAATGTTTCTTTTTATAGGTTTGGCGGTTATAACCGTTATGCTGGTGACGACATGTCTCATGTCGTTAGTGATCGTACTCTGCTGGCACAAGAACATCCTCTTCGCGGTCGCGTTCGTCGTGTTCTTCGGCACCATCGAGTCGCTCTACTTCACGGCAAGCCTCATCAAGTTCCTCGAAGGCGCGTGGGTCCCGGTCGCGCTCTCCCTGTGCTTCCTTGCGGCGATGTGCACGTGGCACTACGGGACGCTCAAGCGTTACGAGTTCGACGTGCAGAACAAAGTCTCTGTCAACTGGCTCCTCGGCCTGGGACAGACGCTCGGGATCAAACGCGTCCGCGGAGTCGGGCTCATACACACCGAGCTTGTCTCCGGCGTTCCGGCGATCTTTTCTCATTTCGTAACCAACCTCCCTGCCTTCCACCAAGTGCTTGTTTTCCTCTGCGTCAAGTCCGTCCCGGTCCCGCATGTCCGGCCAGAAGAAAGGTTTCTCGTCGGACGCGTGGGGCCGAAACAGTACCGGATGTACCGGTGCATTGTTCGGTACGGGTACCGCGATGTCCACAAAGACGACATCGAGTTCGAAGGCGATCTTGTGTGTAGCATCGCGGAGTTTGTCCGGTCTGAAGCCGCAACCGCGGTCGAGGAGACTAATGATGATGAAGATGAGAGAATGTCGGTGGTCGGGACGTGCTCGACGTACATGCAAGGGGTCGAGGATCAGGACGGGAGCGATCCTGACGACCCGGATAAGCCCGGGACATCAGAGATTCGATCTCCGAAGGTGAAGAAGAAGAAGAAGAGTAAGGTGAAAAAGAGAGTGAGGTTCGTTGTGCCGGAGACTCCAAAGATAGAGAAGGAGACGAGGGAGGAGTTGATGGAGCTAACGGAGGCGCGTGAGGGAGGCGTGGCTTATATAATGGGAAACGCGTATATGAGAGCGAAGCATGGTTCAGGGTTGGTGAAGAGATTGGCTATTAACGTTGTATACGAGTTTCTTAGGAGGAACACTAGAGGTCCAAGAACCGCACTTACCTCGCCTCATGCGTCGACGTTAGAAGTTGGAATGATCTACCATGTTTAAAAGGGGTATATTCGTCTTCTGTTATTTTGTACATGGTTTTGGTGTGTTAATTTGAAAAGTGAAATAGATTGTAGCTCAAGAAATTTTGTATTGTGGAGGTTTTGCTAAAGGTTAACTCACATTTCGAGTCGCATAGAGTAATTTTTTGACATAAAAATATCTTTGGTACAAATCATTTGGTGTAAGTGTATACCATATTGTAATACATTGTTCCAGATTTTTTATAAGAGAATACTGAACAGAGTAATATCATCTGTTAGACTATTTGTTATATGATTTATGAAATTATATACTAACAGACTTAAATGATATAAAAAAGATTTGGATTAATCAAAATTTACGTCAATTGGTTTTAAGTTGAAAAAGTGTGCTGCGTTTTTACTGTCTTGCTCAGTTCTTATAAGAATCCCGGCTAGTCATTGACTGTTAAGTCTCTGTTTTTCATTCTATTGATGTTGTGTTTCTGGGTTTTTGAAGGAGATTATGGGTTTAGTTTATGAATATAAAACCCGTGTGTTTTGGTGTAAGCTTCCCCGTAATGGGCTTAGCTGCTGGAGATTTCTGTTTTCTGCCAGCTTTAGTATTCCAACTCTGTATGTTCTCTGATGGTATCAATGAAACTCTTGTGACAAAAAAAAACAATATCTCACGTGCAGAATATAAAAATATTTTTCAAAGATACGAAGATTAATTAATTTAATGCACCTTCCCTACCATTGATTCTGAGACTTTTTCGAAAAATAACTAGAATTTAAATATATTCACAAAATATATTAATATTTTATATAAGAGTATTTTCTAACATTCTCCACTAGTCTATGTTGTTTTCTTTTTATAGTTGGATATTATGTTCTTATGTTTTGGAGAAAATACATATGGGTACTTGATACTCATCTTATTTAATCTGCAATTATCCTTTCAAAATTTAAAAGTGGATTCGTTTTGTTACAGTGAATCACATGAAGCAGAAACCAAGTGAATGTTATCAAACAAAATGCAATCACATACATAAGTGATCTAATATACTTCAATATTTACAGATAAACATGCTTTAGAATCGTAAAAAAGATTGAAACATATTTTTGCTTATTCCATTTGGCATAACATACTTTACACAGAACATATATAAGTGATATAATATACTTGAGTATTAGCGAAATGGATGTCTTAAATTGGAGACGGAAAATTATTAAACGTATTTTGCTTAAACTATTTGACAAAATATAGTTTCCACAAACATATATAAATAGTTTCCACAAATACTCTGACTTCAATATTATATATGCAGAGAGAGAGAGCAGAGGAAATAATAAATGTGTATTATTTTAAAACGTAAGAATATTTCGACGACCCGGTTGAATAGAACAACAAGTTTATCGTAACCAGATTCTGGTTACCATAGTCTTTTTTTTTTTGGTAAAAGGAAATAGAACGGTTTATCGTTCCCGAGATTCCGAAAACTCAACCAGTGTGTGGAATCTAAGTTGTTTAACTTAACTGAGATATAAAAGAACAAGTGGGAAAGAAAAAAGGTAAGTTTTGAAGAATGAAATCATAAAAATAAATTCAGACAAGAAGGCGAGACAGGTCATATAGTGTAAAGTACAACATTTGCCAGTTGATATAAGATTAGTCCAATATGAGATGAAGTTCCTAATTACTTCGAGACATTCTGCTGGATGAATTTGGAACTAAAGGCAGGACAACTTTCTCTATGGAGCGAGCAGAAGAAACTTCCAGTAAGATAATTATCTAAACTTCTTGGTAATAATGGATCGAGAACAGTACTGGAATCTTGAATCGTACTTTTAATTAACTGAAAGTGATGATGAAACATAGCGCAATTATAATAGGACTTCAGTGATCAGAACATGATTATTTATAAAAGACCAGCAACGACTTCCTACTACATCTTTATTTTTGACTTCAAACAAACGACACTTGGACAAATTTCTTGAGACTTGAGTAATCACATAAGATTTTGTAGAGCATCAATGGACTTAATGTCCTAATTTCGCCACGCCCATCGCCAACGCCTTAGCTTCCTCCTCAGCAGTGAGGTCGCCTTCCACCTTCCACAAAGATCGAATGGTGAGGGGAGACTTGCCTTTGAGATAATTTGCCAGTGACTGGGTGGTGAGTTCCACGAGCGATTCCATACACAGGTATTCAGACGCCTGAAAATCAAAAGATAAAACAAATTAATGAAACAAAAGAAGAATTCCCCACAAGCCCCCAAAAAACAAGCTGAGAAAATTCAATACCTCCATTATTGCGATAAGCTCCTTTCGCTTCCTTTGGTTTGGTTCTCTGCATGGATGGAAGAAATCTTGCTCCCAGTACGCCCTGTCGCTTGACCAGCTTGCTCGGTTCCTGCAGAATTCTATTATCCGTCCGATGATGTAGCTGTTGAATTTCACCGGAACGTCGACTACTATCTTGCTTTCGGCATCGAAGTCACCGTGGAACAGATCCTTGATCAACCCGAATTGCACTGCCACCACTTTATCCAGCTCGAAATCCTTGGGATTGTGACCGACGCATTTTAAAACGATTATTTTAGACATTTTTCTTAAATCAGAGCAAATCGTGTTCGAGATAGAGCTGTGGTTTGATATTTATAGAAAACGCAAGTAACATAAAATTTTAGTAGTTAACTAACAGCGAGTGGAATGGTAGTTAACAGCGTGCGGAATGGTAGTTTTTTTTAATCTTTGAGTAGATCACATCGGGTTACTATAGTTTTTTTTTTTTGATCTAATGGATTACTATAGTTTTAAATCTTTTTTTTCTTGCTTACACTTTGGTGCATTGATATTTAACTGTGGCAAGGTATTACATTTTATAGAATTTGTAAACACACTGGTGGTCAAAGAATGGACCAGAGAAGCCATTTACACGATAGTAACAAAGATGAGGGGCCCATTTTAATTTTAAGTACGTTTAATAAGACCAACTCAATAGGTTAGAGATAAATTTTTGTAACTGAACTTCTATAGGTTTTAGTCAAAAAACAAACAAACTTCTATAGGTGTTTTCTAAACAGTTCAACTGGATTGTAACGTTGGAGGTTATTTTTTGGTTTTCTTTAAAAAATAATATTATCTTAATTTTTTTCTCGATAAAAGGGTTAAAAAGGTTATTATTTGGTTTGAATGATCTTAATAATAAACTCATTGTGTAAACAAATTATCTGAATTTGAAATCATTTAAATAACCAAACCTTGTTTTCAAAACATCTGCTATATCTACTTTTTTTTTTAATTAAGACGCGTGAAGACTTAATTCAAAAGTTTTTTTGGGCAAATAATTTGTTCGGTTAATTAAAGTGAAACGTGTTGTAATTTAGCTAAATTATGTACATATTCCATCTAACCTCGGCATAAATGAATTAGGTGTAAACATGTGATTACCAAAAGAATCGAAAGCTAAGCTAGGAACCTACGATGCAAGCAACCGAAAACGTAAGGTAAGCCCATCGTTAGTATTGCAACAGTTAATGAGATGCAAAAGAGGCAAACGGTAAATAGTTTGTTTGGTTAGTGCTTATTCCTTCCAGCTTCCACATAAGTAATGAATTTGGTTTATACACGGAATTGCCAAAAGAGGCAAAAGCTAACATGCATCGAAGACGTGATACTTTTATGTGATAATTTAAATATATAATTTAACTGTTAGCATAGATTTATGTAAAAACAATTTATCACGTTAGAAAATAAAAATATTTATCAAAAATAAGAAGATTAATTAACTTGATTTGACTCTCTTCATATTGATTTGAGTTTTTTTTTAGAAATAGCTAACATTTAAATATATTCATAAAATATATTAATCTTTTATATAAGAGTATTTTTATAACAAATTCCACTAATCTTTAAGAAAATATAGTTGGATATTATGTTCTTATATTTTGGAAGAAAATACATACGGGTACTTGATACTCGATGTTATGTAATCTGCAATTATCCTTTCAAAATTCAAGTGGATTCGTTTTGTTACAGTGAATCCCATGAAGCAGAAACCAAGTGAATATTATTATCAAACAAAACAGAATCACATAAGTGATCTAATATACTTCAATATTTACAGATAAACATGCTTTAGAATCGAGAAAAGAATTTGAAACATATTTTTTTGCTTATTCTATTTGGCATAACATACTTTACACAGACATATACAAGTGATGTAATATACTTGAGTATCAACGAAATGCATGTCTTAAATTGGAGACGAAAATATTATGAAACATATTTTGCTTAAACTATTTGACAAAATATAGTTTTCACAAAATACTCTTACTTCAAAATTATATATATACACATAAATTGCATTTTCACATGCAATAAGATAAAAATTTATATTCAAATTTGCTGATATTTCACTTATGTGATATTTGAAGAGGTTGTTGCACCTAACATTAAAATCTACCATTACACTCGATGTTAAGTGCATCTTAGGTGGTATAAATACACGATGCAGCCTAACACTAATTTTTCACAAGGAGATATAAAATAACGATGGAAGAGATTTCTACCTCAATGTTGATAAAGATTTTCGAGAAGTCTAGCCTGCAGGATCTCAGAAACTTTCGTCTCGTGTGCCAAAGATGGGCTTCGATCATCGATGATCCAAGCTTTGCAAGGAAGGCTGGATCTGTTCAAAGGGGCTAAGATAATATGAAAAAGAAGCGAAGTCTCTGGCTGAGGGAGAGGCTCTGCTAGTACTCATCATTTTAATTATAAGTATTGTCGTCTTTATATTTTAGTATGTCTTATAATTATCAGAAACCTTAGTGTGGAAAAGGTACGTAAACAATTAATCAAAAAGTATTTAAACTCTCTCTCTCTCTCTCTCTCTCTCTCTCTCTCTCTCTCTCTCTCTCTTCTGCAAATCTCCTCCCTTTTCTGTCACAAATCATGAACTTTGTAAAACCCAACAAAGCTTATATATAAGATATCGACTTAAATTATGGTAGTGCAGTACTGAGCACCTTGTCCTTCCTCTGTTTGAGATCAGAAAACTATTCACAGCCGTCTCAGCATATAATTTAGTTTCACAGCCTTATCATGCATCTGCAACACAAAGGCACATACGCAGACACTCTTGCAAAGCACGCAATACCTTTACTGTCATATTTTCATTTCTATAGCTTTGTACCTAATATCATAAGCTCAGCTTTGTCAAACGATTACTTATGATTATTAATAAAAGTGATTTCCGTGAAAGAAAAAAAAAGAATAACTTTAAAGTTAATTTTTTGTAACCGAACTTCTATAGGTCACCGACTTGGTATGATTTAGTTAGAATTACCCTTTGTGGAGAAAGGAAAAAAAAATCAGTCAAAATTTACGAAATAAATTTGTTGAAAAATGAAAGAAATCTGACAAAACTCTATACATGTAAGTAAATGTATTAAACTTAAAGAAATGAAACAACAGTGTATCTGTATAACATTTTGCAAAGGGCCCCGGCCCGGTTAAATCTATGGAAATCCACACTGCGTACTTTTTTTCCTAAAAAACATTTTACCAAAAAAAAAAAGAAAAAAAGAAAAGAAACAACAAATCTGTCACTCATAACAAAGGAAATAAAATCTGTGAAAATAGGTAAATTAATTTTTTTTTTTGAAAAAGAGATATTAAAATCTTATTATACTAGTAAACTTTGGTAAAGTGTCATAAAATCGTCCCCCGTCTGCTCTCATTGTCGCCTTTCCTCTGCTTCGTCATTTTCTGTACTCCTCCAAGTCCAAAGTCCAAGTCCAAGTCGAACGATGGCGGATGATCATCCCAGGGACGAGGCTTATATCTCAGCCGTCATCGAGAAGCGCATCAGGCTCTTCGAGGAGTTCCAAGCGAAGCAGCTCGCGGAGATTCAGTCGCGGCCGCACGACCAGATCAAGTAAATACAAATCTATATTACTCGCGTAGCTACTAGGGTTAAAGTAGTGTGTGTGTTTTTTTTTAACATACAGAATCTGGTGTGAACTTAACTAACTTAGGGTTACAATTGGAGATGGTGGAGACGTGAAAGAAGGAAAGAGATGGGAGACGACTCCAACAGACATCGCGAGGCAAATCTCTGCGGAATTGGCGAACTCAGCGCTGGTTTCTTCGGTAAACGGTGTGCTGTGGGACATGAATAGGCCACTGGAAGCTGATTGTTCCCTTGAGTTTTTCAGTTTCGACAGCGACAAAGGCCGTGATACTTTCTGGCGTTCTACCGCTCACATTGTAAAAAAACACACTTTCACTCTCATCTGATTCTTGCAAACAAAAAAAAGTAAAGTTTGACCTATCTTTTTGCTGCAGGTTCTCCAACAGGAGTATGGTTGTAAGCTCTGCATTGGCCCCTGCAAACCTAGAGATGAGGTAAAAGACTAAGAGCAACTATATTGTCTCTCTCTATTACTTTTTCTTGGCTTCCTTCTCTGATGATGCTATTGATTTGCATATACAGGGTTTCTTCTACGATGCATTCTATGCCGATCTGGGCTTAAACGAGCAACACTTTCCCCATACTGAACCAGGGGCTGCTCCGGTACTGCTTCTTATTCACTCTTGTGATATCTTTATTTGATAACTCTTTATTTATTTATATTTGCTTCTTTTACAAAGCTTTTCATAAATGTGAATTGAGTTTATTATACCTCTTGACATCTCAGGAAGGACATCCATTTGAAAGGATTGAAGTGACCAGGGGTCAGGCATTTGAGATGTTTTCTGATGATAATACTTTTCAGGTGTGTTATTTTTTTTTATGCTCCCTTCTGATCCGCATTCGTTTCTGACATTGGATTTTGTTCTTTGGGCCCTTTTCTTCTGCTGTTATTCATCTATCTTACAGGCTGAACTCCTCACCGAGAACAAAACCACCATCTACAGGTGTGGTCCTTTGGTTGATCTCTGTAGTGGACCACATATACCAAATATTTCCTTTGTGAAAGCTTTCAAGTGTTTGAATGTGAGATTCCTACTCTATAATCTACAAGCTACCATTTATTTTCTTTTACTCACCTAGTCTTTTGTCTCCCACTCAGTTTCTTTCGGTGCTATTAGGCCAACACCACCAACTTTTCTTTTCTCACCCACTCAGGTTCTTTCTGTGTGCTAATATACAATATCGCCTTTGCTAGCTCCCCTTTTTTCCATGCACTAACAGTATATATATATGTAAGCGATTCAGCCCTGGGAGTTGGTTCTTCGAGAAACATGGCACTCGCGTTTATAATAAGCTGATGCATTTCATCCGGGAGGAATATCGGAAAAGGGGCTACGAAGAGGTTTTTCCCTTTTCTCATCATTTCACCCTCTTTTTTTTAGCAGACTTGATGACCCCGGCAGAGGGGTTGCTAGATTAACACTGAGTTTGGCCAGGTCATTTCACCAAATATTTACAACATGAAACTCTGGGAAACATCTGGGCATGCTGCAAACTACAAGGAAAATATGTTCGCGTTTGATGTAAGTGTGCATGCTGTCTCAACATTCTTCTTGGCCCTGCCGCTTTGAAGATATGCCATTTTAACAGAATGACTTTCTCTATTTTTCCTTGCACAGATTGATAAACAGGAGTTCGGGCTCAAACCTATGAACTGCCCTGGTCACTGCTTGATGTTCCAACACAGGCTTCGCTCGTATAAAGGTGCCCTATGCTATGTTTCTCTAGTGCTGCTTGATTAGATATAAGAATAAATCTTACTCTTAAGTTATATCAGTTTTCTTTGCTGACACCTTCCTTTAATGGTATGGTATGTAGAATTACCCATTAGACTGGCCGACTTTGGAGTGTTACATCGAAATGAGGCAAGTGGAGCTCTTAGTGACTTGACCTGTGCCCGACGGTTCCAGCAGGTATTTTTTTAATTTTTTTTTTTGCATTTGAACTTTTCTTCTTTTTAACTTTCTTCTTTTCAGGACGATGCACACATATTCTGTACAAAGGATCAGGTTTGAGATTATTTGCTTCCTATATAGCAACGTTGGACTTCCTTATCCTCCCAGCTCCTTGTTAGAAGTATTCTGTCTTTTCGCAGGTTAGTGGAGAATTGAAACGTGCATTGGAGTTCGTTGACTATGTTTACACAAAATTTGGGTTTACCTATGACCTAAAGCTCTCAACGGTAAGGATATTTTGAGATTTCTTGTACCAATTCTTAGATGGTCCGGTCTCCCACTGTGTGCATGTTGTTTTCAATTTCAGAGACCAGACAAGTACATTGGAGACGTAACAACATGGGATAGAGCAGAAAAGGACCTTGAAGAAGCACTAGAAGATTTTGGAAGGCCGTTCCTTGTATGTGTACTACTTTCTGATGTTTCTACTCAAGCTTGTTATTCAAAGACTATATATGCATTCACTCTGGAGGTGTGATGTACTCTGCAGGTGAACAGAGGAGCCGGGGCATTCTATGGTCCGAAGATAGACATAACAATATCTGATGCAATGAAAAGCTACGTCCAGTGTGCTACTTTACAAGTTAGGGTCCCAAAAATCTTTTAGTTTTTTCTTACAATCTTGCTATGTGAGTTTGATTTGATCCATGTTTGCTTCACTTCAGCTTGATTTTCAACTTCCTGCCCTCTTCGAGCTGGAATACACAGCTATGGCTGAAGGGAATTCGGATACACCTGTGATGATACATAGAGCGGTGTTAGGATCTGTTGAGCGTATGTTCACCACATTGTTGGAGCATTACAAAGGAAAATGGCCCTTCTGGCTTAGTCCGCGCCAGGCCATAGTCTGCTCGCTATCAAAGGATTATGATGAATACGCTGAAAAGGTTCTACATTCGTGACTTTTCACTCCTCCTTATGAGCACTTGGAGAATCTTATCTCTGTCTTTTACTTGCATTTATTCAAACAGGTGAGAGAACAAATTCACGAAGCTGGGTACTATGCTGATGTTGACATAACAGACAGAAACATCAGCAAGAAGGTAACTTGTACACAATTGAGGTTTTATGTTGTGGTATTTTCGGTTAGGTTTGCACTTGGTGGGCAAGAAATTGTGGCTTTTGACGTGGAATTAGTGTCACACTAAGCAAACAATTTCAGTGACCCATCTTAGACATAATGCTAAGAAGCAGTGTATTTGTTTTGTGGTTTTGAGTGATGATTGATCATCAGTGTGGTTGTGGTGTAGGTGCGAGAAGCTCAGGTTCTGCAGTACAACTACATACTGGTTGTGGGTGCTGAAGAAACTACAAGGGGACTTGTTAGTCTTAGAACCCAGTGTTGCTCATTCCTGTGTCCATTCAAGCCTCGTCTGACAAAGTTAGATTCTTTTGTTTTCAGGTGACTGTTCGTCGAAGAAACGAAGACCGTTCGAAGTTCCCAGTGATGAGCGTCGGGAATCTGCTGGATGAGTTGGAACTCAAGACGGCCAACTTTCTCTGAGAACCATAGACGGGAGCAGTAGCAGTTTCCAAAGTACGATGGGAACCAGCGCGGGTTAAAATCCCATTTGTATGAACACAAATTTCGAGTTCATTTTCATTTGAAAAACATGTGTGTTTTGTTATTTAAGGATTACTAGATTAGTGCGGGATCGTTTATTTTAAAATTATATTAAAAGTTAATAAGTATTTACCTAGTTTAATATTTTCATAGATTATATTTGTTTATATTCAATTTCAATAGTGTTGTCTTCTTACTTTATCAATATTATTATTATTATTTTTTTGTCATCAAACATACAGACTCATACTGATTCTATACATCAAACTGGTAGCTCAGCATCCATGTGAATGACAAAAGACGACTGTTGTCTGGCACTGCGTGCTAGACGAGCCGCCCTTGAATTTGCCGTCCTTGGTACATGAATGAGCTGTAAACTATGAAAACTACTTTGTAAGCTCCTGATATCCTCCAGATAACTTGCGAACGCCGGCCACTCTTCTGGTTCCGAAACCATTTTCACCAATTGAGAACAATCCGTTGCAAACGTAACCTGAAACTGTCGTAAATTCTTCATGCATTCCATTGCCCAAATCAATGCTTCCACTTCCGAATGTAGGGGAGACATACTTGCTCGAACATTTCGTGCCCCCATTAATCCCTCATAACCTTCCAAAGTACTAAACCAACCCTGTCCCGAGAAAGAGTCATTGTCCTTCCACGAACCATCAATAAAACACCATCTCCCTGGAATTGTTGGGAGCTGGTGCACTTGCGGTGGTATGGAATGCCGGGTAATCAAGTCTTGGGCAGCAACCCACATGGTAGACTCCGTTTCAGCCAACTTTAGTGTATCCCTAGCATCAACATCCAACTTTACTTTATCAATATTATTATTTTTTTTATTTTTATTTAATGGTTGTTGTTATTTACAAGGTATTGCTTAACTTGTTAGAAGATTTTAAGGTTAATTTACAAAATGACCAAATTCATAAAAGAAATCTGAATATATCATCTAAATCCGAACAAATATTTAAATGTTCACTGCTTAAAAAAATATACGATATATCTTTTAATACGACTTAAAATAAAGAATCTAATCAGTTATTTTATTCTGCGTTACGGCGTAGATTACTAGCTAGTATTATACTATTGATATTTATCTAAATTATGTTTACTTTGATTTCATTCTATTCCTTTAAAAAGAGTTATCATTTGTGTAACAAGAAAACATTTTCTTTGAAGTTATTCATTCCCTTTATTTTATTCCATTCATCTATATTCCATTTTTTAACTTTTTATTGATAAAATTCCTAAACTTGACTTGCAATTACAGACAGACTTTATTATTTACGTCCACTGGCTACCATTTTTTTTTTTCCACTGGCTACCATTGTATAGGCATGACTTCATTTCGTCCATTGACTTACGTGTGGTCTGCTCCCATTTCAAGTGTGATTTTCGTTAGACAAGACAGTTAGTGGTGGATTAACGTTAGTGTTTGGTGTCACGGTCCAAGGTGGTGGAAGCATTGTTTAAGTCTTCGTCAACGCGCGTGAGTTACGCTAAGGAGGAATAGTGTGTTTACACTCAGATGGCAAACTAGAAAAAAGTATCAGTTGTTCAAAAAAAAAAGTATCAAAGTTCATATAAAACACCAACAAGTCGTGTTTTTGAATAAAGAGTAAAACATAGAGCTCTCTGTCTCTCCCATTTTTTTGCTTTGGTCGATGATGATGTCCAGGCTACGACTGTATCCATGTGTGCTCCTAACTGTATGGCTCTTGTGTATCCTATGTTCGATTCATGTGGTTAGAGCTCAAAACCGTACTGGGGCCTCTACTCATCCCGACGAAGGTCTGTCTGTATTTTTTTTTTTTTTAGCAACACGAAGGTCTGTCTGTCTTCTTTCTTTTTCAAACAGTTTGGCAAAAAAGTACAAAAGGCTGTAGGCCTAGGTTAAATTCCATGGTGGTTGATTTTTTTAATAAATATTTTAAATTTAATATATATATAATTTGTGATTATTATTTTTAATTGGTTCTGATTGGAAAACATTGTAAATAGATAAGGTGGTTCATTGTTTTTTTGGTTTTAGGCTTTTAGCTTAATAAAAATTAATTATAAAAAAGTATATAGTTGATGGAAATTAAAAATATATAAACAGCGCATGCCTTTTAAACTAATGGGATAAGTAACTGACAGCGCGTGCGTTGAACACCATCTTCGCGACATGGAAGATTCGTGCGCCGAGAGAATGGAACATCAGCGGCGAGCTTTGCTCTGGCGCCGCCATAGACGACGGTGTCACCATCGACAGTCGCGCATATAACCCTCTAATCAAATGCGACTGTAATTTCGTCAACTCCACAATCTGCCGCATCACTGCGCTGTAAACGGATCTTTCCTCTTTTTGTGCACACCAAGTGTTCGATACATTCTCCCACTGAGAAATCACTAAACTTGAAAGAGCTCATTCTGAATGTTTTGACAGGAAGGTTTATGCGATAGATGTTGTAGGAACTATACCTGAAGAGCTCTGGACTTTGGAATACCTCACAAATCTGTATGGTTTTTACTTTTTACTATATAGTTTCATCAAAACAGAGCTAACACACTCACTGAGACTCAAAGTTCACATCTTTCATCCTTTTTTTTACTTCAGGAACTTGGGTCAGAACTTTCTGACAGGACCCTTGTCTCCTGCAATTGGAAACCTGACTCGGATGGAATGGCTGTAAGGATGTGAGAGAGAGACTTTCTTCTGATGATGAACTTTTTTTACAAACGTTTTTTCTTGTCTCTCACGTAGGACTTTTGGGATCAATGCGTTGTCTGGCTCTATTCCTAAGGAAATAGGTTTGCTTAGAGACTTGAAATCGCTGTAAGCTTATTATGGTGCTTCTTGAAATATGATGATGTGTTTCACAATGCTTCTTGAGGATTCTGATGGTTCCTTATTATATATGTATTTTATGCAGGGCTGTTGGTTCAAATTACTTTTCCGGTTCTATACCAGCTGAGATTGGGAGTTGTACAAAACTACAACAACTGTGAGTTCACCTGTCTTATGCTTATGTACCTAACATAGATATGCAACCTTAACCTTCGAGATCATCTGGTGTTCACTGTCCATAAAGTTCTTGCGCGAAACTACTTATATTTTATGAATTTCTTACATCTTTTGCAGCTATATAGATAGTTCTGGACTCAGTGGAGAAATACCCTTATCATTTGCTAATCTTGTTGAGCTGCAAGTCGTGTAAGATTGAATCCTAATCTAAGCTTTATCGTTAGATGTCTAAAGCTATATATTACTTCACATTTTTTTGGTCTTGGGTGATTTTTTCTTTTCTTAATGTTGTATTAGCTGGATGATGGATCTGGAAGTTACAGGTCGGATACCAGACTTTATAGGAAACTGGACCAAACTTGTTTCCTTGTAAGTCTTTTCTACAGAGTTTTTATATGTCGGACTTCTTCCATTGGTCTTGTTTTTATATATTATACATTTATATGTTAATATTACAGTGTGGAAAAACTCTTCATTGCATTTGAATTATGTGTGTTTACTGCAGGAGAATTCTCGGAACTGGTTTGAGTGGTCCGATACCGTCGTCATTTTCTAACTTAGCTTCTTTGACAGAACTGTATGTGTTGCATTGTTTGTCATAATCTTTATTGTTTACGGTTTCTCGTCTGTTTTCTTTCTCAAATATTTATATCCTAAATGTAGGAGGCTAGGTGATATATCTAGTGGAAGAAGCTCTTCTCTTGAATTCATCAAAGACATGAAATCTCTAAGTATATTGTACGGCAGCTTCGATTTGGATTCACTCACATTCAGATTAACTTACTGTTGAATTGTGAATCTCCCCTTCGTGTATTTTAACGTCGATGATTTATGATGTAGAGAATTGAGGAACATAAATCTCGAAGGGACAATACCCTCTAATATTGGAGAATACTCAAGTTTGCTACAAGTGTAAGTACCTACGTCAATGAGACTGTGTTTCATCAATATGCTCTGAAAGCTGTTTTAGGGCCTTTTCTGTAAAAGAGCGTGAGACGACGATATGTGAAGACATACCATGCAATTCATGTTTGTTTTCCAGTGATTTAAGCTTCAACAAACTACATGGACCAATACCGGCTTCACTTTTCAACTTAAGTCGACTTAGTCACTTGTAAGATGATATATTTTCTGATTCTTTTTCGTCATTATTCAAACCCCAAGTAATTGTTTGAAACAAATGTTGTCTTCATATTAGGTTTCTCGGAAACAACAAGTTGAATGGTTCCTTGCCCAGTCAAAAGAGCCAGTCTTTGAAAAATATGTGAGTAACAAAATCCTGTGTGGAGGGGTTTAACAGATATGCTGATACAGACTCCAGTTTCAGTCACCGCTTATTCAAGTTGAACCATGTTCCACTCTTGGTGGCATGGAAGACTTGCCAATATAATCAGGACTCAAGAAGCTGTTATGGAATGTATAACATGTTGTGTAGATCCTACTAATTGTTCTTTCTTACTTGCAGAGACGTGTCCTACAATAATTTGTCTGGAAGTCTTCCTTCATGGGTCAGCTTACCAAACTTGAAACTGTAAGTAAACAAAACACTACAATTTTTAACTTACTTACTGTGTTCTTCAACCTCAGAAAAAAAAATTATCTATAGGAAATGATCATATGTTAGGTAATAATAATCAAAACTGTATGTTATATGTGCAGCAACCTAGTTGCTAACAGCTTCACATTGAAAGGTCTTAACAAGAGGTAATTTATCTTGGATATGTTCTTGTTGGTGCTTGAAATTGAAATATGTATAAACGACTCATCTTTGTTTTTCTCTTAAATATAATTTTTGGTTAAAAGAGTTTTACCAGGACTGAAATGCATGCAGAAGACCTTCCCCTGCAATAGGGGTAAAGGAATTTGTAAGTGTAACAAAGAGATATCTTGACAACCGTTGTTCTTTATGTGCATTTACTATTGTAAAAACAAATTGTTTATCATTTCTCTATTGGGTGGTGGTCTAGATTCTGACTTCTCGATCAACTGCGGAGGGCCAGAGATAAGGTCTGTTAGCGGAGCACTATTTGAGAAGGAGGACGAGGATCTTGGACCTGCTTCGTTCTTCGTGAGTGCTTCTCAGAGATGGGCAGCCAGTAGCGTAGGACTTTTTGCTGGAAGCAGCAATAATATATACATAGCCACTTCACTGTCACAATTCGTCAACACTTTGGACTCGGAGCTTTTTCAGTCAGCAAGACTTTCTGCATCTTCCCTAAGGTATTACGGGTTGGGGCTTGAAAATGGAGGCTACACAGTGACACTTCAGTTTGCCGAGATACAAATGAAAGGTTCCAACACTTGGAGAGGTGTTGCGAGAAGAAGATTTGACATTTACGTTCAGGTTATGATCTAACTTTCCTCTTCACGAGTAAAATGTTCTGGTGGTGCTGATCTTCTTCCTAAATTTGGTTACAGGGAAGACTTGTTGAAAAGGATTTTGATGTACGAAGAACAGCTGGTGGCTCTAATTTTAGAGCTGTTCAGAGAGAATATAAAGCAAATGTATCAGAAAATTACCTCGAAGTTCATCTATTCTGGGCTGGGAAAGGGACATGTTGTATTCCTATTCAGGGGGCGTATGGGCCATTAGTATCAGCCGTTAGTGCAACACCAGGTAACAACACAAATTATTAATTTTTTTTCTTCTTAATTTTCACTATCTCCTGATGATGTTAAGTGTCACTCTTTGCTGCGCAGATTTTACACCAACTGTGGTTAATATACCGCCATCAAAGGGAACAAACAGAACTAGTACTCTTGTTAGTGTCTGATACTCGTTTACTAAGGCAGAGATTCAGACTGTTGTCAGAGATTCAGAGGCTTTACACATCTTCTAATAAAACACAATCATAGTGTTGTTCTTCGGGTTTATGCATTTTCTGTTGAACTGTTGTTCATTTGTAGCTCGTTGTAATGGGATCATTGGTGTTATATTTTTACAAATTAATTAAAGAGTATTTTCTTTCTTTTATTTTTTGGTACAAAAAGAGTATTTTCTTTCTTAGTTCGGAATTGTGTTAATAACAGTGTCATTGTTGGCATAGGATCTTTATGTGTGTGATTCATGCTTCTGCCAAGCTAAAGTTACACGTTCTGCACTTGTGATATATTTGGATGCTGCATGGGATAAGAGTTTAACATCTTGATTGATTTAGCAAAAATCTTGTGTGTTCCTTTGTGCATTTATGGTAAGTAGGCGTGAAATCTACAAAAGAAAAGAAGGGTTAGCATAGCTCTGCTATGCACAGTCATCTCCTGCCTTGAGACCACCAGCGTCAGGAGTGGTGGCCATGTAGCCTGGCTAAAAACAGAGTGTTTATTGCAAGTAGAAGATGGCCGGAGTCTCTGAGCAATTGGCTAATCTCCTTATGAAAATCTTGGAATAGCGGCTGAACATGGATACTCCATAAGGCACAAGGTATGTAAAAATACAGTCTTGTCTTTTAATACTTTCCATGGATTAAACTTTCGATGACTACTTTTTGTTTGTGGGATTTAGGTGGAATAGCAAGAATGAATGTGAGACTTGTTACTCTCCACGGATACAGAGTGCAAGCCATGATAGAACCTGTTAAGAGTTCAGACATGGAAGCAAGGGATGGGTCAAGTATAGACTTCAAAGAGAGGGCTTTGATCATGTAGAGAGCGTACTCGCTAATTATGTGATATAACTTTTTGAATTAAAGTCGGTGGTGGGCTCAACTCACTTCACGTCGCAGTCGAAGAGGGGTCCCAACTCGTTCAAGTGTCCATGTGAAAGCCAACCAGAAAAAGAGTAATTGTTGTTTTTGTGATTTCATGTCATTTCAATGCCCATTTATTTCCCCCCAATGATGGCTGGACTTCGACGGTCGTCGTGGCTCGCATGATTATAATCCCACCGCCCTTCATTGTACTCTTTTTTGCCAGCTCAATGGATGATAAGGTTTTAGTCCACATATAGCTCAACTTGCTCAATCCAGCCCATGAGCCTCACCTCTCACCAACCTATCAGCTCTCTCTCTCTCACTCCCAATAATTTGTTCGAGTTTTGTTTCTATCAGTTTAAATTATAATGCAGAAATAATAATTAGGAAAAATTAACAAATCAATTTCTTGTTATCTGATTTTTTTGTACTTTCTTCATTTCCTTTGAAAATTCAAGAAAATATATATGTTGTCACAAAGAAACTATATTATTAAGTTTTTAAAATCAATATTTTTAAAAGATAAATAGAAACCGATGAACTTATATGAAACAACAAAAATCTCGTGTATTTTTCTAGACAATATGTACAGGGAATTATCTTTACGATAGATATGTTTGATGCTAAAATTACTAAACGACATTATAAGAGACTTAATCGATATCTAGCTTACAGAATGCAATATTTTCTATAAAAGAGGTCTCTTTCAAAATTCTTCTTTTCTCTGAGTTAAAGTGATTTTATCAATAAAGATTAAAAGGGACCGATTTACACCTTCTTTCCCGTTTCTCTTTATTTTGCTTTTACATTTTTTCCATTTACAAAAATTTATTTTTTCTTCTAAAAGATAGGCTATCATCTTTTTGTTTCTTTCTTGTTGTTTACTTTATGCTTGTTCCAACTAGTCTTAGAAGTAAATAAATGACAACTCCAAGAATAAACATCAAAAGCTTGCGATAATCTGGTGAATCTCAAAAGTTTCATCTCACTTCTTTCAAGTTTTAGTAAGACATCATAATGACTACATCAATACCTACTTATACATCCATTTTATTAGTAAATGAATGACATATTAAAGTGCATCAAATCACGTTTCAACTAACAAATACATTGTTTCACTATATACAAGTAGATGATAGATAAGGCAGCGCGAAACGAGGATCATGGTGCGAGAATATATGCACTGTTTGACTCTAGTCGTAACGCGCATCTTGTCTAATTACTACTTTACCTTCTCTTAATCTCATTAATTAATTGTGCCTGTGAGTGTGTGCCGAAATGTCATTAGTTAACTGAATATAAATACACTTTGTTCATAGGCTGAAAAGATATGCTAATGTAAGATAAGCAAGCTACGCTATGTAGAACACACAGTAGTACAGGGTTATTCAATTCCAAGAAATACGACTATATTTATTCTTTCAAAAGCTCTTACAAGTTCTTCTTAAAAGCAATAAATCAAACAAGCTCAAGACAAACCTCGACTTGTTTGCTAGTCAACTCTTTCAGAGATCTAAGACAGACTCTGAACCACCTAAGCTCTTAACCCCTAGATGCTTTGCTTCTCCTTCTTAGGACGTACAAAACTCTCTATTGCTAAAATCTCTCCCTGTGTGTTAACCGGCAACACAGTGCCAACGCTTCCTTTTTATATCTTTGAGGAAGCCCTAGATCTAATCTATCTACCCAATGGAAACTTTCCATTTCTTCTACTTCAGCGAATAAGCCAATCTTCCTTTTCTCTTTAGATCGATTGCTTCTTCTTCAAGTCTTCCTTTAATGTCCCTCTTCATTAAATCTTCTTTTAATGCATCGGTCTTGATACGTGCTTCTCACGAACCACCTCTCTGATGTAGTAGTTCATGTCACACTTCATGAACTACTTTAGCTCTGCTACAGCATCGTCTTCCCATACACCTTCAATCTCCCCCTTTTTAATTCGTCGTCTTACAAGTACCTGAGATAGAAGACAAGAACCAACCACACACAACAGCACCAGTATATATGTCTAAACGTTAATTCAACCAACTCAAGACAATTAAGAACATACTTATATTATCCTAAAACCGGGTTCAAGCAAATTAATACATAATATCAAAAGATAGCATATGCAAATGCTCCCCCATAATCTTAGCCAGTCTGAAAACATGAATAACAAGGAATTGCAACAAGTGGTGCAATTGAAATAACATAGACATAAAAAAACAAAGCAACAGAACACAGCTCCCCCACAATCTTGGTCTTCTACATCCTAGTCTTCTTCTTCTCCCCCTGCTTGTGAGCACACGGATTAAAAACACCAAGAAAAATCCTCACATATTCATAAGGATAGGGATACTAACCTGCTACAGCGCTCTGAAGATCCTGAACTATCTCAGCTAGCGCTTGAAGGGCTCGTGTTGTGTCCTGTAGTGCCACTTGCAAATCAACACGGCTGAGTGGTCCTCGAGGGATGGCAACTGATCCAAGTTCATACAGAGATACACGACGTGGTGCAGTCCTGGAGCTTGGTGTAGCAGTTCGTGGAGCATGAATCGGAGCAGGAGATGACTGACGGGTTGTCCTGGCAGAGCTTCTCTTTGGTTCAGCTTTAGCTGGTCCTTTTCCTTTCGCTATTCTCTGCTCATAGATCTCGCCCACTCGTTTATCCTTCTTGTAAGGAACCGGACGTTGGAGCTTGTCACTGGGGTAAGATGTAACTGCATGCTGGCTTTGGAGGAGTGCCATGATCAAGCGAGGGAAGATCAACCAACGTGCATCATTGACCTGAATCACTCCAAGATTGAGAATCTGTCTGAACATCATCTTTCCCAAATCAACACGGACTCCATGAGCCATCTTGTAGATCAGCCTTGCCCTCTCAAGTGAGACATAAGTCTTGTGAGTAGAAGGAATCCAGTTGTATGCAGCTATGATCATCAAAGCACCGTAGCACGGAGTAAGATCCGCTGTAGTGAGACCGTCCCATTCTATCCTCGTATCTCCAGTGATGAATGCAGCCAACTCAGTTACTGAGATATCATCTAAAGTTGTGTCTTCCTCCTCTTCTTCCTCAGTAAGTGGTTCCCAATCTATGGCATTGTTGATAAGCGCAGGTGAGAACTTGTACTCTTGGCCTCTCACAGAAACAACTACTTCATCAACATCTGCTTCAGCTTTAGTACGCGGCAGACCTGCATAGAACTCAGCTACAACTTGCTCAACATACACAGCAAGACTCGAGACCGTTGATTCCATAGACCCTTTCTTAATGACCGCTAAGTAGCCCCACTGATCAGCTTCCTTCATATCGACCGAACGCTCAGCAAGTACTTTACGCTTAAGAAACTGATTATACCTTTTCTTGATGAGAGGAGGCATTGGTTCAGCACTTTTGTCACCAGACTTTCTCGATCTCAACTGAGGCGAGGCTCCTGCTTTCTTAGCCAAATATGGAGACTTGGCTGCATCTCCTGGTGTGAGAAACTGAGATTGAGTTGGTGTACTCGACTCCCCTGTCTTCCTCTGTTTTGCGGAACGCAACCCTAATCGCTGCAGCACTCGTTTCTTTCTCACTTCCTTCTGTGAAGCTTCAACATCTATGGGTTCGTCATCCACCGTCTTGCCTGATTCAGCCTCGGCTCCACTCTGTTCCTTCTCTTCTTCAAAGACCACCAGCGGTAGAGGAGACTCATCCTTCTCTTCCAACGATTTATCAGAGACCGGAACATCTTGAATGTCAGCATTAGAAGATCCAAGTTGCGGTTGCGGATCTGCTTCAGGCACTTTCGCTGATGGTTCTTCCCTAAGACCCGGAGTTCTTTCATCGCTATCCTCTGAAGCAGCTTTCTCATTCGCGGTGTTGAACGAGTCAAGCTCCTCAGTAACCTCAGGTAGAACATCAGAAACGGGCATATCGTTTCTCGGCGGAGGCGATTCAGGTTCGCCATCAGTGAGTGACCTCCGACTTTCTTCAGGCGCTGCATGTGCCTCTCCCTTGGATGATTCGGCTTGTTGAGCTGCTTTCTTTGCTTTCACCATGGTAGATGTCGGTTTCTGTATGAGAATCGTGTGAGAGATGAAGAGAGGCTGCGAGATTGAGCTTCTTAAGCACGATGGAGATTTTCTAGGGCTTGTTCCCCACTACTTCCCTTAACGGAATAAAACTGAATCAACTTTTTTTGATATTGCAGATCTGGTCCCTGACTTTTTATCCTCTCCTTTGCATGCCTACAACATTTAATTTCTCTCATCCAAACACACAAGCATTAGACACATTCGTGAATTATTAATGTATCATCAGACTTTCAAGATAGTAATAAAACACAAGTCACAACTCACAATTGGCTGAATCAAGATTACTATACAGCATTAGATCAATTCAGTTCAGTTACCATTTGTGTGAAGTGCTTCACGAGTTGCCTCAGTACTTGATTCAAGCTGCACATATAACTCTTCCTAGATCTTATATTCTGGTGCAGCCGATTGTCTTTTTATGGCTAGCTTTCACATTGATATGCCTTCATCAATGCTGCCGGTTTTCATTCTTTATTCTCGTGCTGTGAAACCCCTGTTGTTTCCCATCATGAATCTATCAAAATTTTTTTTTTTTTTATTTTCTGAGCATCTTTCTGTATCATTGCTGGCTCTTTTTATTGAGAGGGGGGGGCCACAGATTGACGTGAAACCTGTACCATTACAACATTGACGGCATATCAAGCAGCTCTTTTCCACAGCGTTCTCGGGTTCCAAAACCAATCTGAATCATATGTACATCCCGAATCAGCACCTGCACTATTCTCTGCACAACTTGACTCAACAATCAAGATTACACACACCAATTGCATTTCTTAATGTGATAAATCGATTAAATTCAAGAGATTTAGTGAATATATCAGCCAACTGCAAATCAGTAACTACATGTTCGATTACTACCTGATTGTCTTCAGCTAATTCTCTGATGAAGTGGTGCCTTATGTCAATGTGCTTCGTCCTTGAATGTTAGACCGGATTCCTCGAGATATCAATTGCACTTTTGTTGTCACAATACACAAGAAAGGGACCCGATTGCATTCCATAATCAGCTGACATCTGCTTCATCCAGATAAGTTGTGAGCAACAGCTACCCATGGCAATATATTCTGCTTCCGCCGTAGAGAGTGATACATAGTTCTGCTTCTTGCTCAGCCACGAGATAAGATTGTTTCCAAGAAAGAAACATCCTCCACTGGTAATCTTTCTATCATCAGCACATCCTGCCCAATCAGCATCACAGTATCCCATCAAGTTCTTGTTGGAATTTTTCGAGTAATACACACCCAAGCTCTCTGTTCCTTTGACGTACTTGATGATCCTCTTTACTGCATTCAGGTGTGATACCTTTGGCTTAGCTTGATATCGTGCACACACACCGACACTGAATGACAAATCCGGTCGACTCGCAGTTAAGTACAATAGACTGCCAATCATCCCTCGATAGAGCTTGACATCCACATCTTCTCCTGCTTCATCTCGTGCCAGCTTCAGTGATGTACTCATGGGTGTCTTGGACACTTTGGAGTTCTCCATACCAAATCGCTTTACCAAATTGTTAGCATATGCACTCTGAGATATGAAGACACCTTTCTCTGACTGAGACACTTGAAGTCCGAGAAAGTACTTCAGTTCACCACACATGCTCATCTCAAACTCTTGAGTCATATTCTGAACAAACTCATCCACCAGCTTCTATGACGTGCCTCCAAAGATAATGTCATCCACATAGATTTGAACAATGATGATATCTTTTTCAACTTCCTTGAAGAATAGCGTCTTGTCTATACTTCCTCTGATGTACTCTGCTTCTAACAGAAACTTTGTGAGTCGTTCATACCATGCACGTGGTGCTTGCTTCAACCCATATAGTGCTTTCTTCAGTCGGTACACATAATCATGATGTACTGGATCCTCAAATCCCTTTGGCTGCTCAACATATACTTCCTCCTGAAGTACTCCATTGAGGAAAGCACTTTTCACATCCATTTGATGTACTTTGAAGTTCAGAATGCACGCCATTCCCAGAAACAACCGAATGGATTCCAATCTTGCAACTGGAGCAAATGTTTCTTCAAAGTCTACTCCTTCAATCTGTGAGTATCCTTGAGCCACAAGCCTTGCCTTGTTACGAACTACTTCTCCATGCTCATCAGTCTTGTTCTTGAAAATCCATTTGGTGCCAACCACGTTTACTCCTTTAGGTCTAGCAACAAGTTCCCACACATCGTTCCTGGTGAACTGCTCAAGTTCTTCCTCCATTGCAACAATCCAGTATTCATCACGTAACGCTTCAGTGTGTGTCTTAGGTTCGATTGATGAGACGAAACATGCGAACTGCACCATTTCTTTAAAGTTGATCACCTTTCCACG